>NW_025335505.1:8748260-8902044 GCF_004798865.1 Varanus komodoensis | reverse complement strand
TGTAGTACAGATGTGCTTTGAGGAATGTACACAAGCTTGTGCTTAGAAAGAGAAATTAGATTACAGATCTGTTAGAAAAATGTAGGCAAGGCTGGTAGATTTGTTATTATTCTTTAACTGAGAACTGCCCCTACCCTGCACAATCATTCACAAGGACTGGAATCTTACTCAATAGTGTTCTGAGTGGATCTATTTACACAGGAGCAGTTTAGCTTACAAAAAAGGGAATAATTGTTTACATTTCTAGAAAGAGTTCATACAAGCATTCATTATGATCAAAGGTGTGCAGAAACTCTCTTATTTCTGCAGGTGTCCACCACCTCCAGCCCGTCACCACAATGTTATTGTATATTTAGCATGCTTCTGCATGAGTAGAAATGGACTTTTCACCATTCAGATCCAGTCATCATTACATTATTTTCCACAGTTGAGTTAATTGCACATTCAAAAGCGCAGGTGCTTCTTAAGCAATATTAATGCAATTTCAAATCACTGTAATGCTTCACATGCGGAGTATTGCCTGCAGTAAACTTTCTTGCAGATTGCACGTTCCCTTCTTTTCTCAGATCTACCAATAAGCTCCTCAAAGCTGTCTGTTGAGAACACCCATCTGCAACAGTGAATGTGAGGTTTTCACACCGAAAGTGTGAAAATTGTAGATAAGTGTTGCATCCTATTTAAGGACCACTCTTTCAGTGAAATAACTTATACTATTCACCAAGCCATTAATACTGGAAAATCTTTGTGCTTCAGATACGGTATGGGAGAATGGAGAAAACCAGCCTGTTTCACAGGATATGTTAAGCACCTTGTCATGTGAGCACACAAGAGAAATGATAGAATGCATTGCTTTGATTCCAATATGTTCTTAACACTCACAAGCCTTTGAATTTTACTTCTTGAAAAGGACAAACTGGAGGAATTGTGGGAGAGAGACTGAAATTCTCTTTGAAATCTAGCACGGTCCTTTTTCCCTTCAGGAATGGGGCAACATTACCAGTTGGTCCTGTTATAGCCCACAATTCAGGGACACTTGAGCCAAGCCTTCAAAAAAATGTAAGTTGAAGCTTGATTTTTAGAAGTGCTTTGTTCCCATATCCCTAGCATGCTTTCAGACAGAGGGCTCCTTTAGTTAATGATCAGAAGATGGTGTGCAGCTATTCCTTCATTCCCTTAATGGATTTTCTGCAGTAAGAGAACAGACGGAAGAAGTGGAGGGTAAACAAGGGAGGGTTAAAAGATGAAAGATGATGCTATCTAGATGCCAGTAAAATCGTGTGAGTCAGGGCAATGACACCATAGTAGACTCATATTGATGCAGCTCCAGTCATAAATGGTGAGATCCTCTAGAGCTATTAACTGTGACCATTAAATGGTGTACTGTGACAACATAGCCTTACAACTGCATGTGGAAGAGAAAGGAAAGTGTGGTCGTTACCAGGATTCATTAACTTACATGGTTACATAGCTGAGCACTGTTAAAACCAGAATGCTATAGCCCCTTGCAAGAACCAGTCAGTCCTGCCCTTTGGAACATTTGGTTGCATTACAAGCTGAACTTGAAATGGACTTAATTGGCATTGTTACCGTTTCATGTACACAAGATGCTCCACACTGCAAAGCTGCAAAATACTTTCAGTGTGACACAAATGTTAAAATAAACAAAAATAAACTGGAACTAGTTGGCTGCCTAAGTATTTTCTCCCATTTCTGTGATATGCCTAAATAAGCTCTGGAGCACCCATTGCCTCCAGTAGCCACATTGCACAATTATTTGCTTGAATGGAGTCCACCTGCGTACAATTCCAGTGGCATAAGATCTCAGATTACAGTGGTACCTTGGCTCATGAACTTAATCCATTCCACGACTCTGGTCGTGACCCAAATTGGTTGTGACCCAAGTCAAATTTCCCCATAAGATTCAATGTAAATAAGGTTAATCTGTTCTGGCCCCTCCGAATGTGGTTGTGAGCCAATTTTTGGTTGCGAGCCAAGTCAAATTTCCCCATAATGTTCAGTGTAAATGAGGTTAATCTGTTCTGTAAATATATATTTTTTAATTAAAGGAAAACAGACATGCCTGCCCCCCCCCCCCCCCGAGTGCATCCGTGATCATCACCGATGCAGAGTTCACGACCTGAGAAAAACTTTTCCCTAAATTTCTGTTCGTGACCCAGTTTGGTCGTGAACTGAGGTGTTCGTGAGCTGAGGTACCACTGTATATGCAGAAGTTTCTAGAAGACCTTCGTATTTATTGGAGAGCATATCTAAACAAGCAGCAAATTGTGACTATCTGCTGGAGCATTGTTAAATCCTTCATTATGTGATGAAAAGAATATGGTTCAACCGTGACTTTGCTTAGAGAAGGCCATCTACCAAAACTCAGTGACTACAGGCATAAGGAAGTCCGTAGTCAGAGAAGAACGCAAGAGGTGAATGGTAGGTCTTAAAGAGATGGAAAGATCCACAGCTAAGATACATCTTCTGACTGTTCTTTTGACTTAACCCCTTTCTGAGGAAGAACTTGATTTGCGGTGGTCTGCATGGGAGGCTGCATGTCTTCTTTATCTGCTGGGACGTGCCTCCTAGAAAGAACTCCCTGTCAGTCTCCCGAGGAGGAAGTGAAGACTCAGAAGTTGCCAGTTTTAGAAGCAGGAACTGGCAGTACAGACCTTTTTGGAACTGGCCTATTTAATATCGCAAGGCCATTCACTCCAAAGTTATTCAGTGTACAGTTCCAAACTGGGGAATGGAAACCTTTATGTTTCCTGCAACTTTGTTTTGAAGCTTGGTATTCAAACAGGTCTTACTTATCAGGCCCTGTTTAAGGAAAGATGGCTCAGATGATCTTTGGATGTTAGTGATCATTTCTGGGAATTCTCCTGTGTTGGTCGACCAGCTCATACTACCTGCTTTGGTTGCCAGATGCTTTTGTTCCTTATAATTTGTCTTTAGGCATTGCTTGTGACTTCATCACCATGTCTTAGTACTCAGATGGCCGTGAAAGGGCCTGGGTAACTAGGGGTTAGTCACTTAGCCTACCCTCTCTCACAGAGTTGTTTTTAGGATAAATTGGAAAGGCGGCAGAAAATTCCCCTGCAGGGAAAAGATAATATCCAGTGCAATACAAGAGCCCATTTTTCAAAAATTTTGTGTGGTTGTGTGTGTGTGTGTGCATGAACAACCTGGTCATTAGGGACTGATGGGTAGCAGTTATAAGGGGACAACAGACAGTAGCCAGGTGAATGAGAATTATAAACCATGCAAGTCACTAAACCCACCTGTTCTAACTACTAAAACCCCTTCCTGTTCTATTTCCTGTTTCTGAATGTCCACCATATCTCACACCATTCCCAAGGGCCTCATCCCCTCCCTCCAGCAGGCTATATAGGAATGGGAAGCAGGGGGACCCTCATAATGTGAGCCAAAGCTAAGTTAGGCTCTAAGCTATTGCTTCAGTTGTTGGGTCTGGTTTTGGGTGACTCAGATTTAAATCCCTGCTCAGCTAGGAACCTCGGTTGTTGGTTTTTGGCAAGTGATTTTCTCAGCCTGACCTACAGAACATAACTTCTTGTGAGCTGTGAGGACGGCCTTTGACTCTGAGCTTCCTGGAGGAAGGGTGGGATGCAAATGCATCTGTTCTATTCCATTCTGTTTTGATATAATTGCCACCTTTTGGACACAAAACGTTCCCTTCTGTGGGGGGAAAAATACAAAATCTAAGTGTGGGCACACATTTGTGTGGTGAAACTGAGTGTTATGGGTATACACACTGTGGTTATGATGTAAATAAGTGTTGACTGTCTTCCAAGGAATTCTTTTCCTGTTCTCTGAATGTCTCAAATGGAAAATGGTCTTTGAAGCATTTTACTTAGTAAAACTCATTTATAGAAAACTGAAATTCATCCAAGCAGAAGTCAGAGCTTCTTGTTCTATATATGGTACAGAGGAAGGAAAGGAATATTCTTATGAGGTAGAAAAGGAAGGCTGGACTGTTGAAATGTAAACTGTAAAATGTATGTTGCAACTTTAATAAATATTTACTCATTGTCACTTATTGGAATGGCTAACAGGGCTACATTTTTACAGAAAAGACTATGTTTTTGTACACCAAAGGAAAAAAGAAAGTGAATGTTCTTATTTTAGAAAATATTGCAGTGCACAAAAAGCAGTAATCTTTCAGTGGCTACAACATTAAAAAACCTAACACTATTTCATAAGTCCAGATGGTGGTGGTAGGTTTAATCATAAGCATGTGTGCTATTTGCTTTCTGAATATCAAGAATAATTTTCCTGTGCATGGATCAATTCCAAATACTTGAAAATCCACAACAACAAAAGCATTTATGGCCCTTGCAGTCTCTTATTCCATTCTCTAACATACAGGGTGGCATCCAGAATTTCCCTTTCACAAAGGGAGTGACTGTCCAAGTGAGAACTTCTACCAGAAAAGCGGGGGTTGCTAATTCTCTGTGTGCCACTCTGTTCTGGATAGTCCCTTAATGCTCTTTGGAACAGATTTTCAGGAAGCATGTAGCAGTGGGAGATCAGTCTGCTCCTTTCATAAGTGGAAGTGTTCCATAAAAGAAACCCTGCTCGTGGGAACTATGGACCCAACCCATAATGGATGTTGTTGCTGTTTAGCACGGTCGAGTTATACTGTCCAGATTCACACATCCTGGCAGCTAATTATGGATTAATTAATTGAAAATGTGTAAGATCATGTGCTTCACACAAGTCACTTCTGCTTTACATAAACAACCTCTGATTGAACAAATTGCTGGTTAACTTTGGGTTGTTTAATTAACCCATGAACCACTGTCAAGACTAAGGCAAATCTCTACTTGGGATATATGGAAATAAACAAAGACCCTTCTCCTGGCTAGCCTCCCACAGTGGTTTGCTTTAAATGAAGGTGAATCAAATACAGGTTTTCCATTTTGAAATTCATATTTTCCAGAATAAGCATTCATACTAAGTAGTTGCTGTAACACTTTGCTTGCAGCTAAATATATAACTCAGGAGCAGGACCCAAAACCTCTCACTACCAGTACTAGTGTACTCCAGAACTATATCTGCTTTGAAAAAAGAAGCAGATTTCTATTTCGTACTGTCTGGACACTTGCAAGGATGCAGTTTATTAATTATAAGTGTTGTATTCTTGTTCTTGTTCAGTCACGAAGTCATGCCCAACCCTTTACTACCCCATGGACCCCAGCACGTCAGGCTCTCCTGCCCACTACTGTCTCCCGCAGTCCACCCACCCCCACATCCACCGCACCACTGACTCCTCCAGCCACTCATCCTCTGCTGTCCCTTTCTCCTTTTGCCTTCAATTGTTCCCAACATCAGGGTCTTTTCCAATGACTCCTTCCTTCTCATTAGGTGGCCAAAATATTTGAGCTTCAGCTTCAGTATCTGTCCTTCCAGAGAACAGTCAGGGTTGCTTTCCTTTAGGATTGACTCGTTTGATCTTTTTGCAGCCCAAGAGACTACCCTTCAATTATATCCACAAAGTGCTTTACTTAGAATATGAATTTGAAGGCATGGGCTGCAGTCTTATACGTATTTCAGGACTCATTCAGAGAGCTCTTTGCTGAATGATCAGTACATAAAAGTTTTAAATAAATACATGTTTATTTCTCTGAACAAAGTATGATTTACTTCCAAGTAAACATGGATGGGTCAAGGTGTAAGAATCCAGAATTTTCTATAAGGGACAATGGCTCAAAACCATAAAGGAAGCCACAGCCTTGAGTTTACAAGAGCTGAGCAGGGCTGTCAAGAATAGAGAATTTTGAAGAGCGTGACACAGACGGCAGCAAGAGACAGTCATCACTGTGCAAAGTAGTGTTTCTCCATGAAATGGAAAAGAAATGTCTGTGGTGCTTATGTACTAGTCTAAAATTCATAATTTGAGGACTGAACATATTGTGGACTGCAGGCACTTGGCAGACGTCATCTCTATGGGGTTCAGACTCGCATCTCATTCTAGTAACTGTGATGACTTGCTAGTTCTTTGGTTCACTAAGACTCTCACAATAGTAATAATACATGAATACATTGATGTTCAACCTCAGATGTCATGTGTTCCACCTCTGTCCCTTAGCTCTTTAACCCTCTGTTTGATTGAGGATTGCAATCCATTATAAGTTTAGGTTTTAACATATTTGTTTGTATTAGTATTAAATGGCCTTTTAAAGCATATTTTTTTAAAAAAAATACTAGATTGGAAAAAGAAAAAGTCTAATTATTTTAAAATTCTGACGTGTTTGTTTCTTTTAAAAATGAGTTTTTCATGAATCCTGCTATCTGAAAATAGCATTGTGTAACAACCTATCCTCATAAACATCTCCTATGCATTTTGATGAATGAATGATGCAAATTTAATAATCTGCTTTGTTTGAGCAATATATATCTTCCTGAGAAGCTAATTAGAGCGATGATTTATTCAAAGTAGTAAAGTATGGTACTTAAACATGTTTGGCTTTTTCTGATATTCATCTTTGCTGGCTGTTAAGGAAGAGTTTACTTGAGCCCAGAGTTCAGTGTCCTGTGAGCTAAGTGCTAAGCATACCTGGAAGCTAGCATGTTGCTTAGTAGATCCTAATCCATTTAAGTCTTCCCTTCTTCTTCCATTTCATATTAAGACAGCAGGCCACACAACTAAGATACCACATCAACTTTCTTCTCTCTCCTCTATCCCTCATCCCTCTTCTGTGACATCTTGCCTATGAAAATATCTGACAAGATCTCAAAAATGTAGTCACAGTTGGTCCTAATAAAGGTATTTCACAATCAGGTGAGTTCTGGATTGTTTGCTTTTCTAGATCAGCATCACTTACTTGGCTTTATGTGTCACAGTTGTTTGCATAATTGCAGCTCTGTATCCCTACAAGGTAAGGCTGTTAGAAGAAGTCTGGTCAAACTTAAGTGCTGCCTTAAAGAGCTTCCTATACAGTGGTACCTCGGCTCATGAACGCCTCAGTTCACGACCAAATCAGGTAGCGAACAAAAATATAAAAATTTTGACTCGGGTCGTGAACTCTGCAATGGGAGGTGACCGCAATCGCGGCCATCTCCCCACCCTCCCCAAGTGGGGAGATGTCCGCGATCGTGCTGGGGATGGGGGGGGGGAGATGGCCGAGAGCGCACCCATCTTTCCTGCAGGAGTGCAACCACGATCTCGGCCATCTCCCCACCCCAGCACGATCGCACCCATCTCGCAGTCGTGCTGGGTGGGGGGAGTGAGAGATAGCCACCCTTGTGCTCGGAGTGGGAGCGGGGAGATGGCAACGATCTTTGTTGTTTTTCGTCACTTTGCTTCACATTTTTCTGATTAAAAAAATAGTTACAGAACAGATTAACCTCATTTATATTGACCCTTATGGGGAAATTTGACTTGGCTCACGACCAATTTGGGTCATGACCAGAGTCCTGGAACGGATTAAGTTCATGAGCCAAGGTACCACTGTATTTACACATGGAATCTTGTCTTATCAAATACTGTTAGTAAAGGGTTTCTGAAAAGCATAATGCTTAGAATCCAATAAATATGAAGAGTTGGGGGAGCTGAGTGAGTGTTAAGCTATAGTGGCCAGGATCTAAATAACTATGTAGTTCATTCCATTCAGCTAAAAGGGTAACGTACGACACGTCCACTTCCAAAGTGAGTTGTGACAGAGCAGAGTTTAAAGGGAGCCTACAGGTCATAGGGAAAAAAACCAAAAAACCCCACTAGGCAACTGTACACCATTCCACTGGTTTAAGTGCTTCTTTGGATACTAACTCATGTTTTATATAAGCAAAGAGGGAACAGAAATGCATTCTTGGTAGGAATTGCTATATAAAGGCTACAACTTTGTCAGCCGTGTACAGATCTGGTCGCTAGCTCACCAGAGGTGAATGCACTCAGTTCTCTGGCAAGCAGGCCACTTGGCACCACACAGATTCCTAATCCAGTGACCCTGTTTGGATCCCAGTTTTCCAGCAGGTAAGACACTCCCAAGCCCTCTGCTGAATATGAAAGGAGTAAGAGAAGGAGAGGGCATTGGTAGTGGCATCAAAAGACGGCTGGCCAAGCCAACATTATGGGGTCCCTGATCCTAGTAATAATATTAGAGAGAAAGTAGCAAGTGAAACTTTCTTTTCCAACCAGTTGCTTTGGGAAGGAAAAATCAGTAAGATTTTCCAATCTTGCCTAGGCCTCTTTTATCACTCTTTCCACTGCACCAGTTCAGAAAGATTAAGCACATTTAATCTTTGGTGCAAATATACAGACGAAAGCTTTCCGTTTAATCATTCTGTCTTACAGCCCTGCTGTCTCCCTTGCTCAATTAATCTTGACTCTCTTACTGACTCCAGTACCTAATTGTTTCTCTTCTCAGAGTTTCTAATATTTTAGAGATGAGCATGCTGGTGTGTGTGTGTGTGGGGGGGGGGGGTAATACCTTAAGGCAGAGAAGATTTATTGTTTTAAAATGGAAAAGATGGTTTAGAGTTGAAGGTTTTATCACAATTCATTTTATGCAGACCTGGAAAATGGTTTGAAGGGCCAGAAAGTCTTATCCAGTGGGCCGTATGTTCTTTAATCCTCACTTGCTCATGTATTGTCGCCTTTCCTACATTTTAATTGTGGCTTTCTATTCCAAGCAAAATATTAAACCTCTTCATGGACCAGATTCTCCATTTATATGAAAATGATGACTAAAAGGAATGGCTCTGCTTCAGGTTGTACTCTCGAGCCTACTTCCATATTCTGTTTCTGTAGCATCAGCAGTATGTTCTTTTAAAAAGTAGTCCGTCTTTTATTCAAGATAGGAAGGATACTAATATTTTAGACCTCTTTCAGCAACAGTCTGAAGGTGCTGCATATCACATGGTCAGGGTTGATCTCAAAAACACTTTCAGCCATCAAGCTATTTTCATTTTGTCACCTAGGGAGGAGTTGTGTGTTCTTTTAGCATGTACTGTGGAGACCAAGCATGCATCCCTCTTCCACATTTGGGCAACGCCTGGAAGCACAGGGGGAGTGCTGGTCATTTGTGCAAAGCAGATCTAGGAAACCCAGGATCAATTTAAACCACATGGAAACAGTGATAAGGACTGTATGGCGCTCCTGCGCTTGGTAATATTGGCTGTTCTAAGTGGCTCAGATTCCATGACAGTCAATGAAATCTTCCATGGCCACCATGACCCAGGCACTAAAAATCTGTCCCTCTCTTTATTTTGACACTGCTTTTAAAGCCTGTGCCCTGGTGGTTTGGGAGACATCTCAGCAATGATGTAGAATGAGCTTCCTCTGAAACCTGAATGTAGGCTTTGTCTGATGGTACTGTGAGATATGAAGCTGCTGAAGAATGTGGCTTGCAGGGTAGTATAAAGTTAACAAATCCTATTTTTATCAACTTTTCTTAGGTTTGATGAGTTTTCTTTTTCAAATGTGAGGCTCTGGATAAATGCTTAGGTTTTCTGTTAGATCCCTCACTCCAAAAGAAAGGAAAGGAAAGGAAATGGTAGGAGCTGGCATTCAAAGGATTGTCAAAGTGTAGTTTTTGCGAATAAAATTGATTGTCCTTCTGTTAATGAATGGATTCCCACCTTCTACTTCCCCATCAAGATTCCTGTTACAGGCATGGTCTTCAACTTGAAAACACCTATTGTTATTGTTATTTTAGCTGTGGGGTAAGAAACTCATTATACTATATTCTTTTCATTCTGTGATTTATATATTCATTTACTTACTGATCCATTACAGACTCTTGAAGGTATAACAGAGCTTTTGTTTGTCATTACATCTGATGGGGCAAATTTTAACCCATTTAATCTCTGACTTACTGGAACAAGCCAGAACCAAAAACTGTGGTTTGATCTTGATGTGTTACAATAAAGTACAGTTCATACTAATCCTTTTGTCTTTGTTGGACATAATGGCAAACCATGGTAAGTATAACTAGCCACATCTACTCGGATGTATGCTAGAGAAAGAGTGAGGGAGCATTTGAGCAGACTTGTTTACATAGTACCAAGCTGTGAATGTCTGTAGCACATTGACATACAACAGGTCCCAGTTTTGGATCCTGGAATGTTCAGGTATGGCATAGGAAGAGTCTTCTTGGAAACTCTGGAAACCTGCCACCATTCAGTGTAAACCATACTGAGTTTAGATTGGCCAGTGCTCTGTCTTGATAGAACAATCTTCCTGTTGTTAAGTGGTTTCGCATTACACCTGAAGCAGGCATTGTTTTACCATTCCATTGCCTGAAATTTGTGGTGCAGTCTTTGAACGTAGGATTTCTGCATCTTAAATGTGCATTCCCAAGCAGCAGTACTGGAGCCATATTATAATTTCCTGTGATCCTGGCCTGAGTGCAGATATTGGCTAGGAAACCATATGAATATCTTAGCCTTTTAAAAGATTTTCCATAGCAATCCAATGAATTGCTATTTCTGGGAAGTCAAACTGTTCACTCTTATAGAAGACTGGCAGGCTGTGGAAGCAATTAAAATTATTGTTTGATGGTGAAATGGGACCATATAATTACTAAAAATGGGTAAACTGAAGACTTAGAATGTGTTTAGGAATGTTCATAACTGAGCTTTAAATAATAAATCTCTGAAAGTTTAAATAGAAATAGGACCAAAAAAATGATGTCTACAATTAAAATTACATCCTGTAAAGGCGTAAGAATCCAAACGCCCATTGAACTCAATAGGTGTATGCATGTCTTACATTGTATGAGATTATGGCCTAGCTAGTTTATTGTTGAATAAACATTCATATGCAGCTGCCTTCTTCATCAGATAAATGTGGAAAATGTTTTACTGACACAGGTGCTACTTATTTCCATGTGACTGGTACATTGACAAGTTGTTTCTGTGTCCAGGACTGAGTTTTAGACTGCATCAATATTTCCTTTTTTAAAATTTTGTGTATCTCAAAGTAAACTGGAAATAAGTCTTCTATCTGGAAAGAGCTTTTCTGAATATAACTGTTTACTCATTGTGCTTTGCAGCTTTTTCAAGCCTTTATAGCTTTAAAGCAGAAGCATTTTAGTTCTTGGTACATTTCATTCCCATAAATCCCGTTGTAGAAACGTATTGGAACAAACTGATTTTTTAGGGTTGGCAGGGTAGAGTGGGAACAGTTAATTTTTTTAAAATTTCCAGTCCTTGTACATTGTGTCCTTTACAACCAACATGGTTTGTAACAAGGGAAAACATAAAGAAAAACAAATGTTCAGTAGTGCATGGATTATGTAACACTGAAACAATTCTAGGAAAAGGTTTAAAGACCCTCTCACTTATACTAAGTTACACCAAAACTTAGAACTTGATATGACAGTAAAATGGTTGTTACTGTCTGTGAAGATGATTATGTTCTGGACAGTAATGTTGCAATCTAAGCTTCTGTGGTTCACTTATATGGAGCACTTTGGAGCTCACCAAAAGTGCCATAAGTGAACAGTGGAGACGAAGCAACCTGAAATGTTATCAACATCACTCCGGTTGTGTGTAAGGGTAGTTTAAGATGGGTGGCTGCCAGCATTACCAGTCTGAAGGCAATGTGCAGCTATTCCTTCCAAAAAGATGTGTCATGGAGTGAAATGAGGTGGAAGGGGCAGGGGAGAAATGAGTTACAAGGGGCAGGATGTCGTTTGAAACCCACCCACTGCCCATAGAATTCTGTGGATCAGGCAGGGCCATGTGTGGTAAAAGCCCTGTCTGGAAACATCCTTATTCGTGGAGAGATCGTCCTGGAAGTCTGACTGAAAGGCAGTGGAATGTCCTTTTCTCAGTACATAATGGATAAAGGGATAGCCCTGATGGAAAGTGGGTAGAAAGTATTCATGCTTCCATTTTGTTCATTTAAAAAAGTAAAATGCACTGTGGAGGGGGACGCCAGAGAGAATCAAAATGGTGAAGTATTGATAGGAAGCAACAGCCTTGCTTTTGTTCTGCCAACTTATTGATTTAGTTATATAATACATTTCTGCACCAACACATTTGCCCACAGGGCTCTCTGGGCAGTTTACAATTCTAGTAAATAAAACAATTTAAATGAGTAAAACATCATAATAAAAACCAGTGTAATAATGGGTTTGACTGCAACAATATATAAAGATAACTCTAGCACCAAGGAGAATGTGATAACAGAACAGCTATTCATTTAAAATATTTATTTTTAACAAAATGCAATGTGAGCTTCTCCATTGGAGTGGTACCAGCATAGTAATATTGCTAAATGGATGAAGAGAATTCTTTTAAAAACGGAGCACTACATGCTGATGGCTTCTAGGCCAGAGGAGTTCTGATAATGTTTAGGTATTTATTACATTTCTATACTACGCAATAGCTGAAGGTCTCTGATGTTAAGCAGCACTATTCAGTATATTAGGAGCTACTTTATAACCAGGGATATAAAGATTGTTTGTCCGATAATATGAGTTCAGTATTGTCTTTTCCGGCCAGCAACAACATTCTGGGGATTCTGGCAGAGTTCTTTCCTATCCTATGATCTCTGAGTCTTTTCTTTTAACTGGAGATGCCAAGGACTTAGCTTGGGACTTTCTGCATGCGAAGTGCATGCACTGAACCTGAGGGTCCAGACTTCATGGCATTGCTGAAAACATGCTTCACACAACATTCACCATAGTAACAAACAAACAAGCCAGGGGGAGACTCATGTGTTGCCTATTGCAAAATAAGGCACCTTGATTCCAGACATATGCAGCACGGCAGCAACAGATGGGAGCATCCGTATCTCACAGCACATGTATGTCACGGGGGGAAGGAGGAGGAATCATTTTATTAAAAACAAATGGGTTGTTGGCATGCAATATAAGAATGAAGCAGCATGTTGTGTCCATGAACAACTGCCATGGAGATCACATTGGGCTGCTGAAGCAGCACCGCAGTGATGCAGCTTGGGTGGACCTCAGCCAAAAAGTCAAAGGTTCTGCAGCTGAGGTGGGGCAACTGCCCGGCCTCAGTACCTGGGCCCACACTGGCATGCAGAGGCCTGTTGTGGTGGCTTGCTGCAGCATCCTTTCTTTTGCCTCTCTAATATATATTCAGGGACCAGAGAGTCAGGCATGTACCTGGCTGTAGCTGCTCATTGTATTATTTCTACTTTCTTACCTTTTCCTAAAACAAAATGGTGCTCATTTGCAAATGAAATGCCTTTAGCAGCAGGACAGAAGACGCAAAGTCCCATTTTATTCTTCTAGCCCTGATAGGCTGTGAGTTAAGTTTAAAATATGAAGCTGCGCACGCACAGTTTTTGTTTTTTAATCAGGGCTGGCAAATTTCTCTCTTTGTCATATCAGCAATGTTGATTCAATGGTTAAGTGCCAGCTAACAGAGGGACAGGGAGGAGAGAGATGTTCTTATGTGCTTTGCAGCTGAAGTACTACACATGGCTACCCCTTTCCGCCTGGTAAGATAATTAAGTCCAGCGTCTAAAGATAACTGGATGCACCACTGGCTAGCTGTTTTCTGCAGGCTCTGATTTCAACTTAATAAATGCCTTACCTTTATATTATGAACAAGCCATGTGTGCCATCTTCTGTTAACTGGGCAACCACTGCCAAAAGACACACTCTACCAAATCGGACTGTGCCAAGTTGCTGTGCATTATGTTTCATGATGCACTGTAGCTGAACTTTTCAGAAACACCAGTCACTCTAAAGCAGGGGTCTCAAACTCAACTTACCTGGGGGCCGCTGGAAGTAGAGTCTGGGTGAGGCTGGGCCGCATCAAGTATTCCACCACCACGGTGGTGGTGGGCTGCTCATTCCGCGGCTGGCCCAGGTGTCGCCGGCGCTTTGAAGGCCGCAGGGCCCCTCCCCTGTGCCCCGCCCGTCCCAGCAACTGGCCCGCAGGCCGCGAGTTTGAGACCCCTGACCTAAAGCAAGAAGAAACTGATTTCAGTCCCTTATTTGATTCTAGTAATCCTCGCCCTACCCAGCTATTTCCGACAATCATGCAAAGCCAACTGTGGAATTGGCTAGACCCAAGTTCAAGTTCTAGTTGTGCTCCAGACTCAAGAGGGTGGTGAATCTGCATAAAAATGGAGAAAATGGCTTATTTCACAGGATGACAACATAGTTGCCTACCCTTTTGTTTAACACAGAGTTCAATCAGCTTCATTCAGTCTTTAGTGATGAAGAACTATCTTATTATAGAAACAGCAGTCTCTGTTGTTATAAGGCAATACTCACCAGTTATCCAGTTCTGAGGGAAATGTTGGGCAGACAGACTGGCAGAGAAATGGGATGTTATTAGCTGAGACTGTCATATTACCGATGGAGGAAGGAAGTATAGAGAAGCTGACTTGCCTAGGGTCAGTGAGCTAAATTCGTATCTGAGCTGATGTTTGTAGTAGGGACTTCCCAGTTCACAGTAAACTAATTAGAAGGGCATTTCTCCTATTTCCTTTTGTTCCTTTTTCCTTCCCTATTTCCCTTCTGCTGGTGCACCATTCTTCAATCGCTGCTTGCATAGAAGCAGAGATACCGAAAAAAGAATAGTGTGTAATAATGATTTCTGTAGCCTTCTGGTGAGGTTAAACCAGCGTTTATTCCACAGCCCTCTTTGGTGAGTTCCCTTCCCTGGGTGGCATGCTGATTTTTGTTGCATTTGAACTCGTCTGTGGCATGAACTCACTTTGTTCCTGCCCACATCAGTGCATTCCTGAGATTTTTTCACAGGCTTTAGCAAGATCGTCTGACAGCAACCAGCAAGTCAATGAACTTTATACACAATTAGACACCAGAAGCCAGGAGAATTCGTTACTGAGTATGTATTCCCCCCACTCCCCATCTTGGAAAGAATAATACACAGTATGTTGGCCCTTGGTCAGTGGAGCGAATGTCGCATGTGGTAATTGAGTGTGTTTCACATGATTTAACACTGAACAAGCTAAGGGGAACAACTGCATCCTTTCCTTGGGCCTCACGGAACAGCCACCTCCCACACTGTTTATTCAGACTCGGAGCTCAGCCATTCACTGTTTAAGCCAGAGGGGGCGGGGGTCCCTCAAGCAGTGTGTATTCTTTCAATGCAAAGTGCAGTTGTAGGGTTTTGTTTTGTTTTGTTCCAGTCCAAATAAGGGATTTCGAATTACAAGGGTTGCAAGAAGCTGGAATTTTTCTTTCAACTTGGATCAGTACTGATCCAAGCCACATCTCTATTTATTTATTTTTTATAACTGTCTGAGGGTTTGTATCCAAATGATTGGGGTGGAGGTGGAATTTGCTTTTTCAGCTCCTTCCCCTTGGTAATTTAAAATGAGCGTCTCAAAGAAGCTTGGACTCAATAGAGATAGTGCAAATGTACGGAAAGTTTCAAGTCAGATCTAAGTTCATACTTTGTCAGGAGTCACTGAAGGTCCACTGAGCTCCTATAAGGGTTCCTCTGAATTCTCTTTAGTTTTCAAGAGTTGCCCCAGCCTTTTAGAGAAAGCTGTGCAGACAGAGATTCAAACTAAAATGAACTTATGAAAGCAAACTCTAGATAGAAACTGGCTTGCAAAACTTGTGAACCATCAAACTGGATGCAGTCAACAAGCTCTATATTGTGTATTGTGGTGTTTCACAAGCTCTTTTGCCTCATCCCTGCTGAAACTTGGAACTTCAGAGCCTGATTCCATGACCAGTGAAAGTCCAAACCTGTTATCCAAGGGAACATTTTGAACCCTAAAATTCAATATGTGAAAGTGGAAGGCAAAAATAAAAGCAGACAGTTAAAATGATAGTATTATTGAAGGACTAAGATATAGTAAAGTATGGAAATCTATAAATGAGATCTTCGCACTGTGATGAATGGAGGACTATCTTTAAAGCCAATAGCTAGTATTAATATTTTATTGAGCTGTTCATCTCACCCCCCTGATTCTTCTGGGTCTGCCACTGCCAGTGCACCCTTGCAGTAATGGGGTCTGGTTAAGATTTCATTTGCCCTTTTATTGCTCATTGACCCAGGCTGGAGAGGCAGTATTGCAGCACGCAGGCTGCTTATCTTTCTACCATCATGAATAATTTGGTCCCAATACAGATTCATGGGGAATACCACAGCTTGCCTCTCCCTCTTATGAAAAATACCAGCTCTCATGTTTATGACTCCTTTTCTTTAACCAGCTACCACTAAGAGTGGTGTGTTGGCTAAAGTATCTCACTGGGGACTTGGAGATCCAGGTTCTTTGTTGTTGTTGCTAGTCGCGAAATTGTGTCCATTGTGACCCCATAGACAACATTCCTCCAGGCCTTCTGGTCCTCCACCAACCCCCAGAGTCCACTAAAGCTCACGCCGACTGCTTCAGTGCCTCCATCTGGCCACCTCATCCTCTGCCGTCCCCTTCTTCTTTTGCCATCCCCTTCTTCTTTTGCCATCTATTGTTTCCAGCATTAGACTCTTCTCCAGTGAGTCCTTCCTTCTCATTAGGTGGCCAGAGTGTTTGAGTTTCATCTTCAGGATCTGGCCTTCTAAAGAGCAGTCAGGGTTGATCTCCTCTAGGACTGACCAGTTTGATCGCCTTGCGGTCCAAGGGACTCGCAAGAGTCTTCGCCAGCACCACAATTCAAAGGCCTCAATTCTTTGGTGCTCAGCCTTCCTTATGGTCCAGCTTTCACAGTCCCCACTAAACCATGAAGATCAATGGGTGACTTTGGGTCAGTCACTTACTCTCAGCTTAACCTATTTCACAGGGTTGTTGTTAAAGTGGAACTATGAAGACCACCTTGGGTTCCTCACAAGAGGAAAAATGGTGGTATACGAATGCAATGTAATAATGATAATACTAACCATCTCTGTTTACTTGGGAACTTGTCAAGAACTGCTTTGGAAGTCCAAGGACCTCCATAATGATTGTCTTTTTATGGATGTCAAAGAAAACCACAATGGATTCAAATGAGATTGGATTTCTGTGAATCTGACCTATAAATTCCACAGCAGGCCAGCTTTTTCTGAGTTGTGCAGATTCCATGGACTTGTACACTGGTGATTTCTGCTAGTTTTCATTAGCACAGGTGCACATTTGCAAATGAATGAAATTCTGTTACAAACAGATTCTGTCAATAAGCAGACAATGCAATAAAAGATTCCTGAAAATTTGTCAAGCACAGATAGAAGAGATCTCCTTACATCCCTATATCTATATACATGTGGGGGGAGGAGGTTGACACATGAGGGAGGAGCCATGGTGATGCTTCTTCTGCAAGGACTGTTCTTCTATGTTTAATATTTATTTTCCTAATATTGCTTGCCATAAATTTATCCTGGAGACACACTTCTTTTAAAAGACCAAATGGAAGTCAATTAAAACTTAAGATGGAGTGTCTTACACTTGTGGGGGTAACTTGAGCTAAAGTATCTATTATGTATTATATTTATGCACCCCTCTTCAGCTTACAGGTGATCTTCCGGTGAGTTCCCATCCAGGCATTGCTTGGAGCCAGGCCTAAGCGTCAAATAATGACCCCTTCTTTTGTTCATATCAACTATTCTTTGGGCTGCATGAAATTGGGAGAAAAGCTCATAACTGCGCAGTCTCCCTGACTACGCTGGGACTTAATTGTATGAGGGAACACAATTTATCTCATTTTTGTGGGGACTGCTTCTGGTCTGCATATTTGTAACCCCTCCAAAGAATTGTGGAGCTCATGCACACGCACAAATTCTTCCTCCCCTTCTTTGCACAGCACCGTGGCTGGGCCTGCATGTTCCCAGAAGTGCCCCCCTCCCCGCCCAACATGAGGGAGATGGGATAGCGGTTGCTATGTGCTCACAGGAGTACCAATGGAGCTTTCAGTTTTACAGTATAGAACGGTTGGTGTACAAAAAGTCTCCCAATGAGTCTTTGCAATAGGCGTTCACAGTATGATTGTGCAGTGAGCAGTAACGATGATGATAAATGCTAAATTCATTAAATCAGTTAACTCTCCCATTGTCAGACTCAATAGCACTGAGGGAAGAGGAATAAGGCTGAAGAGTCTAATTCTGGGCTGAAGTCTTAACTTCCTAATGGTGACTGAGACCAGAGAAGGAGAGAGTGATTTCCGAGCTTCTGCAATATATATATATATTTAAAAAACCCTCATTATTGTGGTTGAATTGTGCACTGTAATCTGAATCCAGGAGCTGTTGTGGTTTATCAGTTACTGAGAAGGATGCTTTTCTAAGAATATGGTCTCTTCCTGCCACATATCTAAGCCACAGAGCTTTTTCTGCCAGTTTGTCAGCTGTGAGGATTTCAGTTTAAAATAACTGTTTGGTAGTAATAAGACCAAACAGTCCTTCAATTCACACTGCAGGTGACCTGGACAGAAATTATATTGACTGAAGCAGCATTTAAGCACATGACACCAACATTACATTTGAGCACATGCCAAGAAAAACGCGAGCGTGGCTAAAACTGGCAACAAGGATAAGGGATTAACTTGTCCTTCTAGGGTCTGTAAATGAGGCCCTCAGACAAGCTTTCCGCTTGGGAGCATGAACGCCATGTGTTTATGGTGCAAAATAAAATATAATAAATCCCCTTCATTTATTAAGTCAGCAAAAATCTGTCTACCTGCTATTCTCTTGTTCTATTTCCAGTAAGTGGGTCATTCGGTCTTCTGTTCTTAGCAGAAATGTGCTATACAGCTTGCCTGCTTTGCATGGATATTGCACAAGTCTTTTATTCACACACATGCACACACAATTTATGTGCAAAAATTAACTGACTGATGTGAAACCACAGTCCAAATGAAACAGTTAAAAAAATACCATTCTTATCATCAGAAGCATGCACCATTTTTCTAAGACAGAGGTCTTAGACTGCAAAACTGGTCAGTAATGAAATTATACAACCTTTTTCATCTGTAAATCTAGATCAGAAATTGAGAAATAACAATGTGAAGATGCTGTTGTGTCACATCATTTAAGAGGAATAAAACTATATTGCTAGAATATTCTTCTTTTTTTCCAACAAGGGAAATTTAGTGACTAACGTGTCTATATCTAACTGAATTGTTATAGTATTCTGCGTTTGTCCAGTGCCAGCAATACAGAATTCCAAAAAGTGGACTGAAACCTGAAAAATTTAATAGTTTCAAACAAGTTTGGGTTTATGATCCTAAAACCCTAAATTGTAAGAAAAGTTATAAAGTGAACACTCCAAAACAACCTTAATCACCATCTTAGGTTGGGGCCAAAGGGATTACAGTAAATACACACAGTAACTTGCCAGCAGTTCTCTTTTTAATTCTTTCCACCTTTGGAGCTCCATTTACCTATTTGGACAAAATGATACCTGTCCAGGGAAAGCTCAGAAGTGAAGCGGATCGTGTACAGAAAGGAATATGTAGTAGTTTTGCCACTATAAGCAGTCCAGCAACTGTTGCGTGGCTCATGTGCCATCTCCAACTTATGGCCACCCTATGATTGAAAGCCTTCCGAATTGTCCTATCCATGACATCCCTGCTTAGTTTTCTAAATTCAAGACTGTGACTTCCTTCATGGAGTCAATCCATCTCTATTTTGTCTTACTTTTCTTCTTCTGCCTTTGACCATAATGGTAAGCAGCCTTAATTTTACGTCAGTATCCAAAGGCAGAGCCACAGATGCAGTTCTCTGCTTCCCGTATTTCTTTATTCTATCAGCCCACATTCCTTGTCCCGACTTGGTCCTCAAACCTGAATCACTGTCCCTATGGATATGGAATTGCAGTCTTAACATTCATGTATCCCTCAAGTCTAACTCAACCTTAACCCTCTACTGGTCCATCTGACCTTTATGATGTGTGTTCCACTACAGCAAACAGTGTGGAAGAACCTGAAGGCCAGATTCAATTTTGGAGAGGCTCTTAGGAGCAGCATTCCATTGGTGGGCTAAAATCCAAAACTATCATATATTTTCTTTGAAAATTCTGAATGCCATCTTTTAGAATGAGATGAAAGCTGCACAAGAGCCAGGAGGCCCCTAGAAGACTGGTTGCTGAGGAAGATGGGAGAGGGCCAGAAGCAAGGGCATGTAGTCTTCTGGGGAGCTTCAGAGGGCAGCCAGATTCCTCATCCTGGGCCTACACCAACAATGTATGATAGCTCTCCAGAAACTCAAATATCTTCTCATGGCTGTGCCCTGCAGAGGACTTGGACTAGGTCAAGGAGATAAGAAGATTGTCAAGCAACCTGCAATACACAGGTGGGGGCTGTATTAGGCCTGGAGGGCTCCCCATGGTGCAGGTCTGAGATAAGTAATCTACTCAATCTGCCATTCAGTCAGGGCTCATCATAGGTCATGAAAACAAGTCCTTTCCCCATTCTTATAACGTGTGGTTCTGCAAGTTTTCAGAGGAGTGCTTTTCCTATAATGCAGTCTAGCTAGTGTTTTATGCAGACCTCTCATAGGGTCACTATATTTCTACGAATAAACTGAAGAGTTTAAACTTGCTTTAGCTTTTAAAAAAGGAAGTGCTATATTCACAACTATATATATTTATTACCATAGTGCCCAGTACTCAGACAACATGAAATTAGCTTTATTAACCCAAGAAGGAGCTGTACTAGTTTTGCTTGACCCCTTCTGCTTTGCCCAGTGCTTATCCTTGTTTGTTTTAGCTGTTTGCTACCCAACTTTTGGATTCCCCATAACACAGGGTAGTTGGATTCTTTTATAAGATTATTTAAATCAAGTGTCTCTGAAGCTTGGAATAAAATAATTTATCCAGAGTGAGGGAAGTTATACTGAAGGTTCTTTTCCCCATAAATTTTCAGGCTCTGTGAAAACCCAGAAAAGGACTGGAACATTGATCAGAAGGTTAAGAAGTAACTGTGCACCCCAACCCAGATCGTTAGAGTTCTGTATATTTCTAAATGCCCTCCACAGCCCGTTGACTTCAGAGTAGTCCTGTTAAAATAAGTGAGTGTATTGCGTGTAAAGTGCATATTGTGTGCAGCCAAATTTATAAATGCATGTGCATCTTGTCTGTCTGTTGATCTCAGTCTGATGCATTTCATTTTGTTTTTAAGGAAAATGCATTGATGACTATAAACTAGAGTTTCCAGGGAAAATATGTCTTATATTATACTATATTTGTTCAGTGAAATACTGTGAACTCCAAGAACACCGGTAGTGGTGCATATCTACATTCTAAGAATTAAATCAAGTGGTGTATATTTACATTCTAAGAATTAAATCATCCTGCCACATCTATTGAGCCTTCCTGCTCTCAAAAGAAAAAAGAAAGAAAAAGAAAAGGAAAATGTCTGAGACAGAAACTGATAACACATGTCTAAACAGTAATATGGTTTCTCTATTAAGGCAACAGACTAGTTTGCTTCAGAAAACTCCTACAGTTCCACACTGGATATGAATTTGCTATAGCAGTTATTTAATGCCTGCCAAGACTCATTGCAATAGTGTATAAATACCTATTTAATTACTAGTGGGGTTGGAGATGGAAGGCTCAGGTCTGGCTGTAAGTGCAAACTTTTGATCTGGAAGCTTTTCCCCTGTTAATATCAGATGTTTTGGGAACCCCCTTTTCAGTCATTATGAAGGGAACTCCATTCTCTATCTGCTCAGGAACTTTCATTTATGCCTACTTCATACCATACTGAAACCAACTGCCCTGCAGGAAGAAACCACAAATGCCAGCTTCTGCTTCCAGTGGGACAAGTTATTCTGGACCATTTTGAGGTTGTTTGCCTGTCTGTTTGTTTGATGTGAATATATCTCTGGTAGTTTATAAAACTGTAAATGCTGTAAACTATGCTTTGAGGAGTCTGGTCAAAAAGTGGGATATAAATCTAAATAAAAACATATATTCTGGGGAAGCCTTCCTCAACCTGGTGTCTTGTAGATTTGTTGACTCCAACTCCCATCCATGTTGGGTGGGGAGGATGGGTTTAGTAATCCAGCACATCTGAAGGATACCAGGATGGGGAAGGCTATTCTTCCAGATTGCCAGAGGAGGCCAGCCAAGAGTGCGGCAATGTTATAAAAACGGGCAGAGTATGAGGATGCTGGTATTCAGCGCCAGATACCATGCTCAGTGGCCCTGGCCAGGAATAGGACTCCACTTCCCAGTACTCCCCACATGAGTACCATGTGTAGTGAGTGGCAGGGTGAGTAGTATTCAGAACTCTAGCCCATTGAAATGGTAGTGCCAATCCAAGTTTTGAATTTCTTGCTATCTGCATTATGAGTTTGACTCTATCTCCTGATTAACTACTGATATTCATACCAGTGTCAGTTCTTGTCACCTAAGCACCTCTTTATAGGTCAACCAGGATGGCCTCTTCTCTCTTCCTGTAACTTGCCCAGGATCCATCTGTATCTGATTAGGTCTTGGAGAACGTTGGTTTCATTGTATTAAGTCTGTCTAGGGCAGTGGTCTCAGGAAACAAATACAAGTCAAGTATAGGTGGTTCTTGTTTCCAGCCAAATGAAGTCAATAATATACAAGGCAGCAACAACAACAAATGAACAGATCTCCAGCATTTCAGTAAGAAACAAGCAAATGCAATTCTGTATTGTGTGTATCCACTAACTCAATGTGCATATTTTATGGTAAGGAAAAGAAAACCATAAAATACACAGTTTTCAGAAATGCATTTAAAGTATCATTTCCACATTGTGATTTCAGCGCTGTTTTCTCTTTTCTTTGTCAAGTTTTCCACCTGGCGTTTGCTTATTTCTTCCCTGCTTATCATTTGTCACACACGTGTAGGGACAAATGTCATATTTGGCCTATGGTTAATTTGCTAATGTGCCATGTTTATATTACAAAAGCAAACTTGTCAAGGTCTTTACAGTTCTATACCTACTTTCCACGAAAGAAGAATGAGATGTATTTTAAAGAGATTTGGGTGCCAGCCAACAGTTATCTTTACTCAGAAGTCTAGCACCTGACTACATGAGATGGCACATTGTGCTAGCGATCTTGCCAAACTGTTCCTGGACGGTGCCGCTTCAGAGTGCAGGTGGGACTCACAGGTGTGAAGGCTCACCGAGTGAAAGACGTAGCATGTCAGCATGATTTCTAGGCATTTACTTGCCTGTTTGCAGGATTTTTATTATTATTATTTTTTGAAGTATTTGTATAAAAAGCAATTAGGGACAACCTATTGGTGGGTCACATGCTTTTCCTGTAGAAGTTCCCAGATTCAATTCCCAGCACCTCCAATTATGGTCAGAAAACTCCTTCCTGAAACCATGGAGTGGCTCTGCCAGTCAGTGCTGACAATACTGGGCTAGATTGACCAAAGGTCTGATTCAGCACTAGGCCGTTGCTTGTTTCTGTTCAGGCCCCATACACAAATACACATGCGATGTTTTGATCTGAAGATAATCAGATTCTCATCCTGTACACAATTCCCTTTCTGCCCGTCAGACTTCAGCACTTGCAACTTCACAAATGTAATTCATCTATCGTAGAACTTCCCTTCTTTCCCTTAGAATAACTCTCCAAGATCAGGTGAGCCACATGAGAAAACCCTAAACTATACTTACCTGTGCTAACCTAAGCTCTTGAATAAAAAATGCCTTCATTTCATCCTTTGAGTAGTTTCTACTAATTTCTAGAGGAATATTCTTTAAGAGTGGCATTTGACAAAACTATCCTGTGATGATAATATACTAGCTATAATGATAGGATAGCCATGTAGCCAGATGGCGGAAATATAGAACTTGTCATGAATTTCCACACAGCACTAATAACAGTGTTTGAACTTTTTGTTCTTGCTATGTGCCATCAAGTTAACTCTGACTTATGGTGGCCCTATGAATTGAATGCCCCCCAAAATATCCTATCCATGACAACTCTGCTTAGCCCTTGAATATTCCAGAGTGTGGCTTCTTTTATGGAGTCGTAGGTTCATGGAATAGTAGGGTTGGAATAAGGGGCCAAGGATGCTATCAAGTCCAACCCCCTGCTGGTGCAGGATGCCAGGTCACACCATCCCACTCAGATGACTCTCTCTCCATCTCATATTGGCTCTCCCTTTTCTTCTTCTGCCTTTGACTTTTCCTAGCATGACTGTCTTCTCCAGGGAGTCCTGCCTTCTCCTGCATCCACAGCCTCAGCTTTGCCATTTTTGCTTCTAAGGAAAGCTATGTCTTGATTTGATCTGGGACCCACTTATTTGTCTTTCTGTCAATCCAAGGTATTTGCAAAGCTCTCTCCTCCAACACCATGTTTCCAGTACATCATTTATCCTGTCAGCTTTATTCACTGTCCAGCTTTCACATCCATACATAGTAATGGGAAATATAATATGGTGGATGATCTTGGCCTTGTTCTCCAGAGAAATGTCCTTACACTTGATTATCTTTTCTAGATCCTTTGTTGCTGCCCCTCCAAGTCTCAAGTCTTCTTCAAATACCATTTTCTAATTTACGTAGTTAAATATCTGAGACAGGAATGGGTGAGGGAATAGCATTTGATATTCAGTGTTTATCTAAATCTCACTAATGCCACTAATGGAAGAAAACAACCATAGAGTTTGAGACTCTGTAGCTGGGCTTTGTTAAATCTGTGAGCCTCTATCTCCACCCCCACCTCAAACTGCAGGGATTAAAAATAACAGGCTATGCCTTGCGACAACCATAAAAGGGAACTTGAGAAAACAGAACTGTGTTATAGTCTAGTGTATGTCAAGCTATCACTTGAATTCACAGTTGCTATTGGGGGGCGGGGGGGGAGTTCAGGCATATTCTTACAAGGAAGATAAGTGGTCTGACTCAAGAGCCTTGGTCAGTCATAATCCACACAGTGCTGACCAGTCCTAGCCCAAACAGACTAGCTCCAGGTATTTGGGTCCAGACCAAAATGTCTGGCCCTGGCCAAAATGTATTCTGGTAGGCCTGCTCTTTTGCAGGAAGGCCTCTTTGTGGGCTTACCTGGTAGTGGCAGGCAGCCCCACTTGGAGCACCATCACACGCAGCACCAGAATCTAGCCGCTGGTTTACTTTCATGCCGTGCCCTGGGCTGGTTGCTTTGGCGCGTCAGGCTGGAATGGCTGTTTTACTGTGCAACCAAAGCAGGGTCAGGAGTGGGCCGTGCTGCACCATGCACCCACTCCAGTGTTGACTATCGCCCACTCTGGCACTGTTGTGCCCCCTGTTCATGAATCCTTCCTGCAGAATATTTGTAAATGTCGTCCTTCCCCTTTAGAAACATAGAAACAGAGCGAGTCAGAAGGGGTCTCCTGGGCCATCTAGTCTGACCCCTGGCTCCAGCTGGCTCCACTCATGACTTGAGTACCATGTGCATGTCCAGCCTATCCTTAAACACTCTCACTGATGGGGTTTCAACTGCCTCCCACGGAAGCCTATTCCATGCCCTAGGGGCCCTAACCATCAGGAGGTACTTCCTGACATCTACCTTGAATCTTGGTTCCCTGAGCTTTGCTCCACATTATTGACATGAAATCATGGAAGACAGTTCTGCCATGCATGTAAGCTCAACTCAGATGGAATCATCCGTGCCTTTTTATGTGGGTATCTGAGGCAGGAAGCACTTGCTTGTAGTCCTCTGGGCTCAAACACTTCCATGAGGTCCAGAACCCTGTGCGGTTCTATGGCTCAGGATAGCCTCTGCACACAAAGTTCTGTGCACAAATTCTTTTCTGCCTCAGCTATCCATGTATTCATTCATTCATTATATTTATAGCTCACTTTTCTCCCATTGTGGAACTCATGGTGGCTACATGTGGTTCAAGGGGGTCTCCCCTCCAGACTCAGGCCAGCCTCAGATCTGCTTAGCTTCAACATGGTAGATGCCTTATGTGAGTTTGCCACATGTCATCAGGGGCATGGCTGCAGGTGTAGCCCTATACCCCACTTGGTAGGCAGTTCACCCTTTTTATGTGAGTAACATGTAGTTGGCTATTCAGACACAGTTTTCCACATTTGTCCACCTACATGTATTTGGTGAATAATAATAAGGCATTTATTTGGCTCTGACTCTAATCCAATGGAAGGAAATATATCTGTTTAAGCTTGCCTGAAAATAAAACATAGCTAGATGTCTGGATTTTAGGGGATCGGATTAGTTCTGGGTTTTGGTGCAGAGGCACACAAGCTCAAATGCTCCTTTTAACACAGCATGCTACTGACATGGAGGCCAAGAGAGACAAAGGCCAGTGAAGAATCAGCCGAGTTTCATCAGCTACCAGGTGAAACGGAAGAGTGTGCAACAGGAAGGGCCTGGCCAGAGTTTCCAGGGTGAGCCCCATCCTACACCACATTCAGCAACGTAGTGGGTAAAGAATGGTGAGAGAGGAAGGTGGGGGGTGGGCTGCAGTCCCACAGCTGCCCCACGCGACCCTTCGCCCATGCCACTCTCGCCACGCATAGGGCCTGTGTGATGCGCTCCGTTCTCCAGTCCTTCTGAGTTGGTGTGCGTGAAGATACTTTGCAAGATATTTGCTAAGTACAGTGGTCCCTCAGCTCACGAATGCCTCAGGCCACAACCAAATTGGGTCGTGAACAAAAAAATCTCCCCGAGTGGGGAGATGGCCACAGTCGTGCTCATGCAGGGAAGACAGGAGCGATCGCGGTTGTGCTCGGGGGGAGGGAGATGGCCGCGATCATGCTGGGGGGGGGGAGATGGCCGAGATCACGTCTGTCTTTCCTGCACGAGCGCAACTGCGATCTAGGCCATCTCCCCTCCCCCCCCAGCATGATCATGCCCGTCTCCCTCCATGAGCGCACCCACAATCACGCCTGTCCTGTCTCCCCGAGTGCGCCCATGATGGAGCGCATCGTGCTAGTGCTGGGGCAGGAGATGGCCATGCTCGTGCTGGGGGGGGGGGGGGGGGGGGCCCCTTTTGCTTGGGGGGGGGGGGGGGGGGGGAGATGGCTGTGATCTTTGTTGTTCTTTGTCACTTTGCTTCAGTTTTTCTGATTAAAAAACATAGTTGCAGAACGGATCAACCTTATTTACATTGATCCTTATGGGGAAATTTGACTTGGGTCATGACCAATTTGGGTCATGACCAGATTCCTGGAACAGATTAAGTTCATGATCCAAGGTACCACTGTACTAGAAAGGATGCTTAGAACATGCCCAGGTGTATTGTATTTTGCCGTCTACATGGGAATTGAACAGCACCTTGTCATAAATGGCACTTTTCCCATTCTTTTTATTTTATGTTTTTTCAATGTATTTTTGAACTTTTCCGTATTACTGTTGCTGTCAGGATGCTACCAAATAAAAATAGTATGCAATATATATCTAACATCACAACATCATAATTCAGTCATCTATTATTTATTTATTTAAAACATTTCTATGCCGCCCCATCGCAACAAAGCCTCGGGGCGGCTCACAACATATTATAAAACCATTGTTGTTATTTGTCAGGGAGACAGCTGAGCAAACTTTAACTCTGGCAGGGCCGTGCCCAACATTTGCTTGTATGATTAATATTGTTCTTCCTCGCTGTTTATACGTGAAGCAAATGACTGGCATTTTTGCACTGTTCTCCTTGTTGCCATTGCTAATTCAATAGCTGCTCCATATTGTTCCCTCTTGGGCTGGCCTGTTGGCCCTGCTCCTGCTCTGCTCGGTGCCTCCACCGCCATGGACTTCCCACTCATCTTCACAGCTTTGTGAGGTAGGAAAACATTTTTGCAGTCTAGTTCTGAGGTAAACGTGGATTATTTGCAAAAGCAAAGTTGCTTAAAAGAGATTTTAAAATGTAGTACCTACAGAGAAACTGCAATAGATGGAACATCAGCTCGTGATCAAAATACTGAGATACAAAGCACAGTATCTTATTAAAGGCCAGCTCAGACAAGCCAGGACATCTGCTAACTCAAGCACTGAGCCCGTTCATGCCAAATAAATACAGGACATTGTGGGTGTGCATTTTAGTACATTTAACTGTGGTGTTCTTGGCTAAGTAAGCATAACAGATCATCATGGGTGCATTTACCGTGAAAAGTTACTATGCTACATAAATGTACTACCTTTTATGACCTTTGGACAATGATGAAGCAGACCCTGATGAAACGGTAATGAACCACGGGGCTTCCCCGGGCTTTGGTACAGGTCTGTTTGATTGAGGAGGAAGCAGGATTTCAACAGAGCAGCTGTGTATTTAACATGCGGACAAGCAAAATTAGAGGAGGAGACGGTGTTTGCTTCCCCAGTCAAAATTTAATGGTGGTAGGCAGAGAGTGAAGGAAGGTGGGAGGGCTCTTGCTTTTCCCTCGGGAGTTTCTGGTAGATCAAGTTAGAGCATCCAAGGAAGAGTTCTCTCTGGGGCGCTCCCTCTGGATGCCAAAGAGTTAAAGGATCCGTTTTTAATGTGGGACACCTGCTTTGTTACCAACCAAACAACAGCTCAGGGAGCATGTCTGCTTAGCAGATTTATATCCCACCTTTGTTCCTCCATGAAGCTCGAGGCAGTGCACATGAAGCAAACAGGCAGCCTTCTGCCCGTCTTCTGCAGCAAATCCAGATCTGCCTCACTTCAGCAAGAGGCAGGATCACATGCCCTCCAGCCACGGAGTTCTGTGAGTGGTGCCTTAAAGCAGCTGCTGATAATAAAGCGTTGCTGAGGGGCCCATTTATGCTAAGGGAAGGCATGCTTTTTTTAAAAGCATGCCACCTTCACATATTAATTATGGCAGCCTTTCCTAAACTTCTTATAATTAGGACTATTTTTCTCAATTAAGCTTGGTGGCATAGCTTAGACTTTTTGTTACCTTTCAGAGGGTATAATAGTATTTATTATTGCATTTAGATCTTCTGCAGGGAGGTCACAGTGGTGCAATAGTGTCCTTAATCCTCACTGTTGTCTTGTCTGAGAGAAGCCATCCATGGAGCACAAGCGGGAATAGGAGCCTGGACCTCCACAGTCTTAATCCCAGTTCTAACCACCGCAACATTCCGATTTTCTTCATTCTTAGTGTTCTGCAAGCCACTGTTCCGGAGACACAAAGGATGGTCTACTCTGAGGAAGCTCTATAATTCACAGGATGCATAGATTCAAGAAAGGAGGGAATAACTAATTGATTGTGTTTTGTCACCTCAAGGAAGCTCTTCTAAACTAAGGTGTGACAAGACTGCCCCATGTCAGACTGTTGGTTGGACTTATGTATGTAAGGAAACAAAGGGTGCTTCCAGACAAGTATTTTAGCATTATATTCCACTGCAGAATATCACTGGGATCTAGACAACTTCTTCCATTTGTAACATGTTTTCCGAAGACTTCCGCCATTTTTTCTTTCCAAAATACATTAAGGAAGAAAAGACAGAATGACTGCACAATGCCAGGTTCAACTGATTTTTCCTAACTAGTCTTATTAGAGCAATAAGATTCTTGTAATTTAGAAGAGCATTTCAAGTTATGCAAGTAGTACTTGAATTAGTCCTAGGTTGAATCAACTAGTAAGGATGTTGATTTCTCCCTTAACGTAAGCCAAACACAAGGATAATTGCAGAAGAAGCAGGGAAGACTACTTCTCTCCTACTGAGCTCAAAAACCACCCAGAAACAGACTTCCTCAGAGTTGATTTTCCATTTTTTTTTGTTCTAATGAGTTATTCTGATTAATCTAACCACATGTTAGATTAATATGGTAGCTGTTTCAACAGAGGGATACATGTGGGAATAGCATGGGAATGTGAACAGAGCAAATCCATGCAGTTCTTCCCATGTAATCAACACCAGTTCCAAGAGAAAACTCCATGCAACCAGGAGTCAAGTAGCTCCCAAGCTGCAGAGTATGCATGCATTGTTGGCAGCCTCAAAATCTGGATGACTCAGAGGATGATTCATTAAATAACGTAATTTTATTAATGAAAGGGAGACTAACTGCTTGTACCTGCAGAGGAAGGATTATCCTACAGTTTGAAAAATCATGGCTTCAAGATATTTATTTAAAGTTTTTATATGCTGTCTCCATTGCTGCACAGCCTCGGGATGGCTCACAACAACAAATAAAAAAACAAATAGAATTACAATTAAAACTTGGAAACACACTGGCTGCATAATTAAAACTATAAATATTAAAGATTATTAAAATACTGTTTGAAATAAAAGGTCCTGGCCTGGCGCCGAAAAACAAATAACGACGGCTCCAGGCGGCCCTCTCTGGGGAGCGCATTCCACAGATGGGGCGCCACCGCAGAGAAGGCCCTCCTCCGGGTACTTTGCTTCCTGATACCTCTTACGGAAGGCTCCCGGAGGAGAGCCCCTGCTGCCGATCTCAAGGGGCAGGAGGGCAAATATGGCCGCAGGCGTTCCTTCAGGTATCCGGGTCCCAAGCCATTAAGGGCTTTATAAGTAATTACCAACACCTTGAATTGAGCCCGGACTTCAATGGGAAGCCAGTGAAGCTGGTAGGGGACTGGGGTTATATGAGAATAACGCCCAGTCCTCGTCAGCAACCTGGCTGCTCTATTTTGCACCATCTGAAGTATCCGGCTGTCTTCAAGGGCAGCCCCACATAGAGCGCGTTACAGAAATCCAACCGGGAAGTAACCAATGCATGCGTCACTGTCGCTAGGCAGTCGTCCTCCAGGTAGAGACGCAGCTGATGAATCAGCTGAAGCTGATGGAAAGTGCTCCTCGCCACCGCCGAGATAGTGAGCCTGGGCCAATTATACTGTTGTGAGTACCTCCAAGAGAAAGATTTGGGTGGAATGCAGAGCACATGACAGCACCCTTCCATTATAAGCAATGGGTGTGTGACTAGAATGCCATTGGCAAAACAGCTGACATAAAGGATTTATGCTCACCAGCCGCATTAACAAGTAAACTAGAAGCGACCTTGAGCCACCAGCTCCTGTCCCTGAAAGACCGTAATAGGCATTTGAGTTAAAACCTAGCAAAGGCATTGCGTATCTCCGTTGTTTCTCATTCTTGAGAAATGACAGAGCAGCTGCCGTCATAGGTAGCTTTCACTGGCCGATGATTGCCAGTCTAAGCATATTTACCCATAAGAAATGCCGTAACATTGGGTAAGTTTTCTGAGTAAATGGGCCAGACTCTACAATCAGGCGATATCTTTATCAGGACCAACCAAATAAATATTGGATTGTGGTCAAGCCTTTGAGAGCTCTGGATATCTCCATCAGGCAGGCTGCTTCAAAGAGCAAGGGAGGGCAAGAAGGCTGACAATGTGGAAGACATGAAATCTGTACGGTCAGTGTCCTAAGACGGAGTAGAAGAGAAGTTGCAGACTTAACTAGATTAAATCCATAAAATGGATTAGGCTGCTCCAGCTGCTTTTGGTTCCACCTGGGACTAGTGGGGCAAACAGATACATAATGGCTAATTTCCCTTTATTTATAAACTATTTTATATTTTAAAAGTTATGTTTGAAACAATGTGGGAATCTACCATTACATTTTGGTTTGTGTGTCATGAGTTTAACATCAAGTCAGCCTTTTTCTCCTCCTCCTCCCCCCCCCCCCCCCGCACCCTCCTGCTTCTTGTGTCATCTTTCCCAGACACTGGTAGATAGAGAAGGCTTGTTCAGTTTTGTATATGTTTAGTTGAACCTAGCAAAGGCATTGCATGACCCTGCGTTTTGTCATTTTTCATAAGAACCAGCATAACTTCATTTGTTTAAGCATGTTGCTTTTCGAATGGATGTACACTATGACCATAAACATGGCAAGGTATAATATAAGCGAAAGGGCACTGTCTCAGTGAGAATACAATGGACAATTTTGATATTAGGGGAAGACAAGATGGTTAAGGGAAAGAACGTGAGAAGAGCCATGCCCGTTCAGACCAAGGGGCTGTTTAGTCCAGCGTGCTGTTCACACAGTGGCCAAACAGCTGCCCGTGGAAACCCCGAAACAGGACATAAATGCCACAGCACCCTTCCACTCAAGTTTCCCCATCAACTAGTGTAGCATTGACATGCCGCTTCTGATACCAGGTAGCATATGACTATCACGACCAGTCACCATTGACAGCCTTATCCTCCATTAATTTGTCTAACTGCTTTTAAAGCTATTCAGATTGGCAGCCGTCACTACATCATGCCATAGAAAACTGCATAATTTGACTGTATACTTTGTAAAGAAGCACTTCTTTCTATCTGTTCTTAAACTCCTACAAGTCAGCTTCATGAAACCATACTGGGTTCTAGTATTTTAAGAGGGAGAGAAATATGTTTGCCTATATGCTTTCTCCACTCCATGCATAATTTTTCAATTTCTGTCATGCTTTGCCTTACCTACCTTTTTAAAACATCTAAACAGCCCCAGATGTTGTGACCTTCTTGTAGGAGAGTCAATAATAGAGGAAAGGCATGGGGAATGCAGCAGCAAGTCGGTACAAGTTGTGTGTGGGTTTGAGATTGAAGACCAAGGCATTTCATAGAAAAGGTCCCTTCTGAGAGAGATTTTAAGGAAGAGAGACAAATAGCATCACACACTTCAGGGAAGAAAGTGTAAGGCACAAAGAGTGGCAAGCGGGGATAGGAGGAATGATGCCAGCTCCAGGCCTAAGCATACCTACTAGGGAGTGAGACCAACTCAAACCAGTGTGATTTATGTCTGAGTAAAAATGCACTGGATTACAATGTTGATTTTTCAGACTGGGCTGCTAGGCTCATTTTTAAGGGATTTCTCAGGCAGTGAAATGCATGTTGCAACAGGGCAAGATGTTAAGCAACAATGTAAAGTATTAAATTCCTCTTGGTGACAAGCATGGCATTGCAGTTTGGGCACAACACAGTGCTCAGTGATTTTCAGAACATTTGAAGCAAGCTAACTGATTCTATGACATCCATTGTTCCTGGGATGGAAACGGAACAGTTCTGGAAATCTCCAAATTAGTGGCTGCTCTTAAATCCAAGGATTTTGCTGAACAAAACAATTACAGCCTTATGGCTGTATTGCCACACCACCTCTTGACTAAAAGTCGTAAGTGTGAGTTCTCACACATACAGATCCATACACATGTTGACAGTACAGTTTATACTCTGCGTAAGGTCACTGTGGTCATACCTTTTAGCTTAGCCCTGAGTCTTCATGTGAGTTATGTTTCTATGACACTCGGCAGTGGAGCTATCCAAAGGCGGTTTAATAGTAGTCACAGGAATACCTGAAACACTTCGACATGCTTTGTCGAGAAATAGTAATGTGGTGTTTAAGGCCATTCTTTAAGCTTCAGTTCCTGGACTTATGTAACTGGGTGAGATCATCCATTCAATACCTTGGCCTTACACTTTCCAGAAAAAGCTGGGAAACATGACCCAAGTGTAAGCTAAACTTTTAACATGAGAAAGCCAATAAAGTAAACCTTGTGTGTAACTTGCATGAAACCTGCTAATTTGAAGAGTAGTTTCAAGGAGGCATCATGTTGTCCAGTGTGGGAGAGCCCCAACCTCCCTAGGGAATGGGTTCCATTGCCGTGCTGCTCTAACAGTCAGGAAGTTCTTCCTGATGTCCACCTGGATTCTGGGTTCCTGTAACTTGAGCCCATTATTCTGCACCCTGCATTCTGAGATGATTGAGAATCGGCCTTGATCCTGCAGTGTGTGACTGCCTTTCAAGCATTTGAAAAATGCTGTCATCTCTTCCCTCAGTCTTCTCAAAGCTAAACATACCCAGTTCTTTCCATCTCTTCGCACAGGGCTTTGTTTCCATCTCTCTGATCATCTCTGTTGTCTTCCCCTGAACTTTTTCCAGTTTGTCTGCATCTTTCTTGAACTGTGGTGCCCAGAACTGGACACAATATTCAAAATGGGGCCTAACCAGTACTAATAGAGGGGAACAAGTACTTCATGTGATTTGGAAGTTCTACTTCTATTAATGGAGCCCAAAGTTGCACTGGCTTTTTTGCAGCCAGATCACTGCAAATCAACTTGTGATCTACAGAAAATTCCAAGATCTTTCTCTCTTGTAGTATTGTTGAACCAAATATCCCCTATCTTGAAATTATGCATTTGGTTCCTTTTATCTGGGTGTAGAACTTGGCATTTATTCCTACTGAATTTCACTCTTTTGCTTTCAGCCCAGCAAGATCATACTGAATTTTGTTTTTGTCTTTCATGTTATTAGTTACCCCACCCAATTATTTGAGAACAAGTACCATTGAATTTAGTGGGGCCTAGTTCTCAGTTATGATGCATAAGATTGTGCTATAATTTATACTTTTCTTTGAAATCAGCGAGGCTTGACTTAGTATAACAAACTTTTCACACTGATTTCATTGGGGCCCAAGAGTAACTAATCGGCACTGCCATCTTATGCGGGCCTATTCAGAGTTGTCCTATTAAGTTTGGTGTGCCTGAGTTTGCAGCATAGCCTGGGAGTAACCCTTTGCCTGAGTGTTCAGGCTCTTATATGGTCTTTAGCTGCTTCATGGAACTGGAACTGGTGACCTCTGGCTATCTTCCACCTTCCCAAACTGTGAGAAAGTAAATTGTATCTCCTGCCAGTACATTTTGTAACCTTTTGCGGAAAGCATCGGGTGAATGCCCTTTACCAAATGTGTTACTCAGACAAAGACTTGACAGGTTATTTCAAATCAGTATGTGGATTTTAGTCTTCCTCGCCTCTACAGCTCCAGGTCATGTGCACATGACCTGCCTACCTGTTTGCTCACCCAGTTCTCTCTTCCTCTCTGGCTTCTCCTTCTGGCTCTTCCTTCGGGCTTTTGGCTCTTGTGACACATCCACACACCCTTTCACTGCAGTCTGCTGGGGTCCCTTCCTGCTGCTTTCCCAGGCACAGCGGTCCTCATCCCTTAGGTGGTCATCCTGGTGGTGCCCTTCTCTGGGGCTGAGCAGCTCAGCTCCATGTCGGCATTTGGGCTCCTCTGCCTGACACACCTCTGTGTGATCACAGCAGCTCAGCCAGACACTGCAGGAGGCTGATCTTCAGCCTCTACCACATCCTTCTACAGAACGCCATACCCTGAATGGGGGGAGGTGAATTAAGCAGGCACTGGTCTTTCCTTCTCTCATGCCTGTGAGATTGAAAAGGAATCTCAACTCAGCTCTTGATATTTTCTTCCATGACCTGAGATTTTTTTACAGAGATTTTCTATTTTATATACACAAACATGAGGAACAGGAAAAGCTTGTTTAGATTTGCTAAGAAAAACAGGCAAACGAAGCCAAGGAAAGGATACAGAATGTTCAGGTAAGAGTCTTAATTTCCAGCCTCTACTCAAAACAGGCCCTCTTCTTCTATTATTTTAAACTATTCAGCTGTTATTTGAAATAAAACAGAGAAAGCAATTGAACGTGGCCCTGCTAACACAACTAACTCCTTCCTCAAAGGCTGGTTTATAACCAAATGGTGTCCCGGTTTTTCCTCTGCTGACAGGTATAAAGATCCCATTCATTGTTCGTGGGGCTTGTTTTTAATGAGGACCAAGTTTGGTTGGGTGATCAAAAGGGGCCACATTCATGATTACTATTCTTGGAAATAGCTGGTCATTTGCTTTAATTTCGCCTTTGTGAGTGAAGTGCAAGGCTGTTGCTTTTTATCTTTACTTAGGTATCCACATCGGATGACTAGATCAGGCCATTTTCAAATGATCTCATCCTGACTGCACTGGGCTGTTCAAAAAAAGCCAAAGGCTTCTGGTTGCTCAAAAAAAGCACACCAGAGCAGCGAGTCTGCACATACATCTAGTGCCTCTGAAGGGGCCACACATAATATACCGTACAGTCAAGTATATGCACAATGGACTATCATGATGCTGCTGCTCCTTTTACTGGGTTTTGATATTCTTTCTTTCTTTGCTTAGTTATTTTTGTTACTGGAGCTGTGATTGCTTATTCACTGTGTGTTTTAAAAATTATTTCATAGTATCTTAATATATAAATGGCTTAGAGATTTTATTATATCAAGTGGTATACAAATATTAATAATAAATAAAATAATAAAAAGTGCTTGTCACTGTGATATTGTTATCTGCCTTCCCATTCATTGTGCGTGCTCTAAACCTATGAATAGAATCTTCCCTAAGGGCACTAAGTGAATTTGTGGCTAAACTGTTTTGAAAAACCCCAAACTTCCTGGCTTGCACATTTCATTCTCCTTAGCACTCTGCTACACTAGGTACTAAATTAGAGCAGGAAGTTAACCTGCCATTTAAAAAGTGCAAACATTTCTCCTAATTCATTCATCTCCCTGAAGTTGACAAAGGCAGAGGTTGCTAGGTATTCTCGGTTGCACCTTATCTTAATGTATGGATCAGTTCCTGCCATCTCAGCCTTATCTGTTTGCTCAACAATGAATCTCTTTCATTCACACCACCCACCTTACAGGAGCTAAATGGATCTTACAGTATGGAAAAACATAAGTAGGCTATTTAAAACCCTTTTGACACTTGATTGACTCCTCTTTGATTTCCACAACAGGATGCAAGCGTATTTTGCTTGACATCAGAACCCCTCTTTCTTATGTCAGTGGGATGGTTATGATATAAAAACTGTTATCTATAGGAAAACTTTGTCTGTAAATATAGATGGCAGGAGGTGGGTGTAAATTTGACACCTGGGTATGATGTGGGGTGGGGGGGATATGAGCAAAGAAGTGATAACGAATGTGGGGGCTCTACCTTTTTGAAGACAAAGTTACACACGGATGTTTCCTTCAAGAATGGTCCATATTTGGCTGCATTTCCCCTTCTTTTGTCTCAGACTTGATCTTTCCTGATATGTATTCAAAAGTTATAGCCAAAGATGCTCAGTGTATTGACTTCAAAGGGAAGTCTACTATTATTGACTTTTTAAAATGAAATTGGAATAGAGGCTTTTATCCTGAAGCAAAAGAGTTTCATTCATTCACAGGGACTGCCCCATCCATTCTGATGGGAGGAAGTCCCTTCACAAGCAGAACTGCCTTGTGTTAAAATGAATGGGCAGCCCACCTTTTCAAGTTTCATGTACAAATAAGATAACTACATTTTACATTTTCTACAGCATGGTTGTTACGTTGCTGTCACGTCGTCTCTGACTTATGGTGACCCTATGAATAAAAGCCCTCCAAAATGTCCAGTCCATGACAGCCCCATTCAGCTCTATCAAGTTGGATGTGGTGGCTTCCTGTATGGATTGAATCCATCTCATATTTGGTCTTCCCGTTCTTCTCCCTTTGTCTTTCCCTACATGATTATCTTCTGTGGTGAGTCTTGCCTTCTCATGATGTGTCGACAGCCTCGCATTGTCATTTTTACTTCTAGAGAAAGCTCGGGTTTGATGGACCCACTTGTTTGTCTTCCTGGCCATCTGGGATATTCACAAAGTTCTCCTTCACCACTATGTTTCAAATGTATCCATTTTCTTTTTGCCTGTTTTCTTCACTGTCCAGCTGTCACACCCATACATCATGATTGGGAATGCAATAGTTCGACCTTGGTCTCCAGTAAAACAGCCTAAACTTGATGATCTTCTTTAGTGCATTCATTACTGTCCTTCCAAGTCTCAGTCATCTTTGTATTTCTTGGTTGCAGTCCTCCTTTGTATTGATGACAGAACTGAGGTATGTGAAATCTTTCAGAATTCCAATGTCTTCAGTATTAGCAGTGAAGTTCTGTAATTCTTCTGTGGACATGATTTTGTACAGCACGTACATTTATTATATCTAACTGTGACTAAATATTAGTAAAAAAGGACCTGTGTGGTTGTTGGGTTTGTAGTGTGCAGAAAAACCCATCTTTGCTGGATTAATGGGATGTCTTTAGAGTACTGTGTCTACATCATGAACTAGTTGGAAAGAATTCTTTTCATGTTTAAGGATTTGATTCAATTAAAACAACATTGCTTAGTTTGGGGTTTTGCTTTAATTTCTTTTATTGAGTCCAGCTGACTGGATCGAATACTGTTAACAATGGCACTTCCTGCCTTCAACATAATGTAGCATTTTAAGTAGCTAAACCACATGTGGGTCCAATAAAATGTTGTCTTATTCCCATTCTTGTGGGAATGGATTTCCCTTCTACAAAACAATATGCTATATATACTCACAATTGTCTTTGCTCCTCTTTTCTGCAAACTTTGCATATAGAAACCCACATGATTCTACCCAAGGTTAGCCTCTATTTGAGTTTAGTTTACGCCAGATGTGCTATGTCATGGTAGCCGCAATGTGCCCTTAGGCATAGCACAATCTCTGAGCTTATTTCCCCCCACCCCCAGTTCAACACAGCAACATCATGGGGATAATCTGCCCTACTTTACAGGATTATTGATCCATGCACTATATAAATTCCATGTATCCTATGCTATTCCAGCAAATCACAGCCTCATACAACTTTGTTTGTTTGAGATTTGTTTGTTTGTTTGAGATATGTATGAGGGCACCTTCAATTTAACGGAATACTCTACTAACTAAAATGTACTAAAAACATACCACTAACCTGAGGATGGACCATAAGGAAGGCTGAGCGCCGAAGAATTGAGGCCTTTGAATTGTGGTGCTGGAGGAGACTCCTGCGAGTCCCCTGGATCGCAAGGCGATCAAACCAGTCAGTCCTAGAGGAGATCAACCCTGACTGCTCTTTAGAAGGCCAGATCCTGAAGATGAAACTCAAATATTTTGGCCACCTAATGAGAAGGAAGGATTCCCTGGAGAAGAGCCTAATGCTGGGAACGATCGATGGAAAAAGAAGAAGGGGATGGCAGAGGATGAGGTGGCTAGATGGAGTCACTGAAGCAGCGTGAGCTTGAGTGGACTCTGGGGGATGGTGGAGGACAGGAAGGCCTGGAGGAATGTTGTCCATGGGGTCGCGATGGGTCGGGCATGACTTTGCGACTAACAATAACAACAACAACCTGAGGATAAACCAGTATAAAATAACAGCATATAAATAAAAATGCCCAGAAAGTATTGTAGCAGAAGCTGCTCCAAAGGCTTTGAGCTTCATTCATTTCAATGGGGAAGTTGCTTAGAAAGCATGTAACTGACCCCTCTCTTTGTTTAGAGCAGGGCTACAGCCCTGTGGGAGGGGGAGTATAGACCTTTCCCCACTGACCACTTGGTTGCTAAACTTATGTCCATTACATGCACAGGGGCTAAAAAAAGGAGGAGAAAGGAGCCCCGGTTGGTGGCATCAAAGCAGGGCCTGGGCATCCAGGCAGATTCAGATCCCAATAGTCAGTCTTTCTGGTACCCTGATCCCAGATCATTGACAGCTCTTTACACTTACATAGAACCACTTAGAGTTGGGTCCAAAAGAGGTTTGGAAGATAGGCAAAATATGCTTCCGTTGATGAAATCCCATCCACATGCATGCTACCACCTCCTGAACTGGCTGCCGCTCTGAAATAGTGTCCAAACTCAGACCAACATAAAGTGCAGTAGTCTATATGCTGTAGTCTAACTTGAAAATTGTGAGGCATTAATAGTGACTGCTGGGTCTCTGGTTCCAAAGACAGAATGCAGTTGGCAAACCAGACAGGGCAAATTATCAAGGCACTCTTGGTCACTAACCAGATGAATGGCCAAGCTGCAAACTCCACCTGTAAGGAGACATGCAGGTGTCCATCCACAAGAGCTTGGATGCTTGTGCCTTTTACCATAAGAATCACCATCTTCTCTGGACCCAGCTTCCATTAATTACCCCCTCACTAAGTTCAAGGCACTCCAAGATTTGGCATAGTGCAAGCAAGGTAGAGTCCCACCAGTTCCAGTGGGAGATAATTAAATCCATGCTTGCTTATTTGTATCCCATCCTTTTTTCCTCTTGCAGAGAACCTACAGTTTACATAATCCTCCCCTGCATTTTTATCCTCACAACAGCCCTATGAGGTGAATCAGGCTGAGGGTCACCCAATGAGCTTCATGGCTTGAGTGAGATCTCTTGAATCCCAGTTCAACACTCAAATCGCTGTGTCAGGACTTACTTCACTCATTGAAATCTCATGTGTCTCTGGGATTGCAAATTCTATGCACACTAGGAGTAAGTTCCACTGGATATGCATTTTCATTAACATACATAGTTCCCTGCTCACCGAAAACTACTTAACTCTGACTGGATTGTGCCCATTCTAAATGCCACACTGCTATGAAATGGGCCAGCCTTTCTTCCTACTATCCAAAAATACTTATCAGAACAATTCTCATGGGGTCTTACAACCACCTTCTTTTCCTCCAAAATTATTTTGGCTTTTGGGATCCATTTTAAATGATGTGCCTATGCAGAGTATAAGGTTTTTGTTGCTTGCTTTCCCCATCTCATTATGGTCTTGGTTTATGAGAAACCTTTTCTTCTGAAAGAACAAATCGTCCTGCCTGGCTGAAATGGGTGAGACATGTCTTTTATGACTCTTGGCGTGTGAGTGCTACTTCCCCACTAACTATATGATAATGAAAACTGCAAAGATCCCCATAGTTAGGGGCTGTCCCTGGCAACAGCTTCTCAAACAGTAGCTGCTAGTGGTACTCCGTGGCAGTGTGAAAACATAACAACCTTTTGAGAGGGTGACATTGGGCCAAGAGCAACACACTTGGGCACTAAAACAGAGGCAGTCCAGTTGTATGCTTCCATGTTGCTGGGCTTGAATAAGCCTCAAGACCCATTCAAGCTCTCTGCTTAGACCAGTCTGGGCCAGTCTTGCCTACAGAGCAGCAGCTGGTGGCCACCCAGCCAAGAATAGCCTTGATGAGGTAGCCATCCCATTGTCATCCCAGAGCCAGAAGTTGCCTTGGAAAGGGAAGGTGGTGAAAAGAGATTGTGGTGCCTACAGGACTTGCCAGCAGGCTATTTTAACATCTAAGAACTTCAGACCTTTCCCTCCTGCAGTTCCTCAAACAGATGACAGTTTATCAAGTGACAATGTGTCATGGTGTGCATGTTAGCTCTTGGTAAGCTGGATGCCTGTATCTTAAGTGCTTAAGTGATAAAGGGAGGCTACAAGGCAATTACCTTCCAAGTGTTTAGAGCATGTATCTTCTTAGCCAATACCACATAGACGATGTCATTATATGAAGTCCATGTCATTGGAATGCTGGAGGGAATGTGAGGCAGAATGCCATGCTACAGATTTGGTTGTGTCACCATACAGCAGCAGGCTTTTTGGACCAAGTTCTTTAAATTTTGGCTGAGATTAACTAAACAGACCGTAAGTGTGCAGTATCACTGCTGCCACAACAGTTTGTAAGAGTCAGCAAATCCCTGTTGCACAGAAACTTAATCTGAATGCTTTGGGCAGCAGCAAAAACTGCACTGAACTGGGCTCTCCATCAGATATGAATGGGCCAGGTCACTCCCAATAGCTGACCATTTGTATCATCCTGCCAAGTTGCAAGGATGGTACAAATTATACAAGTTATCTCATTTTATATGTAGACAGGAGCACAGATTGACACGATACTAAATGGTTCAGTGCATATTGTTACCTCCTGGGAAATGGATTTTCGTACTGAACAGTCGTGGGACAAGTGAGTTCAGCAGAAGCCCAAGCCCAACTTTCTGGGCATCATTGGAATTTTGAGAACATATCTCCAGTGCTTTTGCAATGTATCTGCTATGGTGGGCATCACCAAGCACAAGCTACCTATTTTTCAGAAGGCAAACAGGAACTTGAGGGAAACTAAATACTTGAGGGATGAGACCAGAGGGAAACTAAATACAAGGCAGAGGTGGGATGTAAGTTCTAAAACACAAAAGTATTCTTTGAACCCATGGTTATCTACTCCCACACCCATTTCACAGAAGACAAACTTCAGTTACCCAGAAGTGTAATACAAGGCAGAAGTGGGATCTCAGACTTAAATGCTAGATTGCTTATTTAGTTGCACAAAGTACAGCAAATCACCAATTTCACAAAAAGCCAGCTAGTGATGCTGAGGAACACACATAGCGAAAACATCCAGCCAGACCCACAGCCCAAAAAGCCAAGATACAACATCACACACCGGGCAATGCTCATACCAAACATTCACACATGCACACTCACCCCAGGCAAAACATACCACACATGTCATTTTAAAAAATAAACATAGTGAAGCCCCCCTGCCCCCTGTGACACACACACATATTAATGCAGACAGGGTAGGGTTATACAACAGAACAGTGCACTCTGTGCTATAAGCCACACAGTGTAGATGGTTGTGTAAAAAACCTGTGGTACATCACTCTAAGTTGTTCTCCTGCTTCTCCTTTCCTCTTGGTTATCTTACAGGTATCACAGGAGATACCATGGGAGGAACAAGTTGCCTCCTTGCCACAATTGTAGACTCATTGAGGCTTGTTGAAGGTTTTTTTTTTTTCACTATACCTATGTGCAGTGCCCAAGAGAGGTTGCAAGTAAGTTTATTTTCCCCTTTGGCTCCATTTGACAGCTGTCAAAAGGCAAGCTGTCAAATATAGTGATCTTAGCTGGGTGAACTTAGCTTGCAAAAGTGGATCTTCACCTCCTTTGCAGCAAGATCTTCATCTTTTATCAGGGTATTTTGAAATCCTATAAGGGCTCTCACTTTTGCATATGTTCCCACTATTCTGTCTGCTCAGGAACATGCAAAACTGCAAGCCACCCCATTTTACAAGAGTAGTCAGTTTTGATGCCATGGTAGTCTATTATGTTGTAAGAACCCAGTAATAGTATAAGCAAAATACACATGCCCAGGAATTCCCTAACCATCACCGATAGCCTCCAGGAATGATTCCTACCCCCATCTATTTTCTTTTTTCTGGGTGACTGGGCATACTTCAAAAGAAACAATTGGACTCACCATTTTTTGTTTTCTGACAATCACTATAGGGCCTGTGTGAGAACCAGCAATTTCTTTAGAAATAGATATGGACTGGAAGCTAATGATTTGCTTTCAGACATGACAATTTCCTGTTTTAAAAAGGGGGTTAAAAAATTAGAGGGCTCTGTCATCCATAGACATGCAGGAGCCCATTGGCTCTAGACTGGGGAGCATCAGATCTATGCTAATACAGAATTTGTAAGGAAATGTTAACATGATACAACAGCTGTTTCCCCACCCACTTTTTCAAGGAGATTAGCATATTTCAGTACTGTTTATCTGATGATAATTTCTATGAGGAGGGGGAGAGCAGAATAATGTGCGCAGAATGTTAATCTGCTCTTGTCTGTCTTTTCTTTCTTCTCTGGATGTGTGCTAACCCACATGTTTATAACAGCAAAATGCAAGCAAACCGTGGCTGATTTACCAAGGGAGGATGGGGCAAGTGTTTGTTTTAGAGAAGCACAGAAGCTACATTTAGAAAGTACGTATTGCCTGGGGAAATATCAATGCAGTACTCGCTAAATTGGGCCCATGCAGGGATTTCACCAAATGCAAATGAGACAATGAACAATACATATGATTCAATATATCCTCTATGCTTTCAATGTTCTGTGGTGGAAGGGTAGACGATAACACTGACCTTTCAAGACAGCACATTAAAAACACATTGTTATGATCATCAAAAGTTCCGAAGATCTGTTCTCTGAGAGTGGGGCTAGGAAGCGGTAGCAAGGGTGCCCAAGGACATTTGCTTCAATTGGCTTTGTTGCCGCCCTCCTTTTTCTGCAGCTCACGTGATCCTTGTTTCTACTCTCAGTCTAGATTTCCACTTTACACGAAATCAGTATTTCTGCATGATTGGAGCTTTCCACGTGTGGGACAGGAAGCAGTCATACCAAGTCACACTGTCTGTGTGTCTAGCTGAGCAGTGTTCACCAGATGTTTTTGACTTCAGCGTCCTTCAGGCACAGCCAGCTCTGCCAATAGTCATGAATCCTGGAGTTGCAGTCAAAACATTTGGAGAGCACCTGATTGTGGCAGACTGCCTGTACTTCTCCAGAGTTTGAAATTGGGGCCCTTCCATGGAGATGATGGGATTCGAACTTGGAACCTTTGGCATGCAGTGTATATGCTCTTCCATGGAACTAGAACCTTTGTATGAACCTTTGTGTTGATACATTTCTAAATACCTGTTTGTATTGCAGGAAAGAAGAGTCTCAGGAAAATTTCTAGGGAACAGTAGCAATCAACTCTTGTTCCTTGGAGAAAATATAAGGCCAAACCAGACATGACATACAGGTGCAGGAAACACCCTGGGATGCTGGAATCAGTAGGGAAAAACAGTGCCAGAAAGAATGTGCATAACATGCTGGTTTATGTGGTAGCATGAACTTGAGAGAGGAGCGCATTAAAGCAAGTGATCCCCCCACCTGCATTTTGAGTTGGTAGAGTGCACATCAAAAAGAGGGTTATACCATTTGATTTTTGTCTGAATGTGTCAATGAGTCATCCTGGAAAAGGTCTAGTTCATAGTTTAATTCTGTGTAGCAAGGCACAATAGCTGGCAATAGTCTTTCGCCAAGCAACCTTTTTTGGTGAGTGGATGAAATTATCAGATCAAGTCCTGACAACTATTGCACTGCTTGCCACCCCCTAAGCCATGGGGCTGTACATGTGCTGATGTTTTAAAAGTATTCTTGCCATCAAGAAGCACTTTCCCACACTGGAGGAACGTCTAAGCACTTCCCCACATTCTGCAATCCACAGAGGTATTTATGCTAGTAGATCAGTGCAGGTTTATTACTGTAGTTACCACTGAAAGTACACCTTCCAACTGAAGTGTTCACATTACAGCAAAGGTAGTTCGTTGTTTCTTCTGTTGCATTTAGAAGATAGCAAACTGAGGCTCTTGGCAAATTTAGTTTAATTGACTTCAGTGGGACTGAAGGCCCATCTTAAGTTACAATCAGTATTGGAAGTTGATGGAAACATCACTGACGTAGTGGGTGGGTTTGCACATCAAGAGAAGCCTTAGTGAAATCTTGCTCTTGTGGGTCTGTTGTGTCATCCAGACCCAGTTTTCTGACGTGCCTATGTGGTAGCATTAATTTTCTGAAACCAAGGGGAGAGTGAATGGTCTGTTCTAAGGTTTCCATGTTTCGCCATAGTTTCTTCAGTCATCTAGACTTGGGATTACCATTTTACCATTGTAGGTACAGAAACACCATAGAGTCTCCTGGCAAGACCAGCCACAGAAGTGGCCACTTCTAGTCTTCAATCTCTACTGCCCTCAGCTCCTGAGCAACAGGCATGTCATTGCTTGCTTCATTCCCATTAGTTGAGTGGCGTGTCTGTCTTCCTGTTTACTTTTGGAAGCAGGAAATCAGCATGGAAATGCATGGAGGGAGAAAGGCGCAATCACAGCAAAATGTTTATTTTAATAAACATCTTTGTGGGGACTGCATCTGCTAGGAAGTGCTGCAGACATACAGCACTGGGGAGGGGAAAGGGGGAATCCATTTCAGGATCAAAGTGGACCAGTCAGGAGAAGGCTGCTGCAATCCATGAGCAAGAATAGGGAAAAGGCAAGGATTTTGCTTGTGGAGGCTGCCAGGATTCATGGCAAAGCAGGGAGGTTGGATGGGGAGCCCAGAAACCACACTGCCCAGGTAACCACATGATCATCAGACCAGTAAGTTCAGCAAAAGTCCATTTGCCATGGAAACAGAGTAGGGTTGTTTGCTATGTCGAGTGAACCTGGCCAGTGAGTTTTCCTCAGAGTAGCTCTGCAGCTTTTCCATATGTGAATTGCTTACAGCAAAAGGAATGTAACTTTCATCAGCTCTGCATATTCCTAATGGTAACTGTCCATAGCATAGAAACTCTATGCATTTCAGTCAGCTTCTATGGCTAGTAGCCATGTGGCACTTGAAAATGTCCTTCATGAATTTGTCCCCTTTCCTTCAAAGCTAGCTGCTACCTACCCCTCATGACTGCAGATTTACAAGTTAATTAGGTGTTGTATGGAAAAAGTACCTTTATGTCAGGATTGAATCTACCACTGTCAGTCAATTTCAGTGAGTGATGTTCAAACAAGAGGGTCACAAGAACCTTTCTCCACATCCTTCATAGTTTCGTAAAGCACTTCTCATGTCTCCCTTTAGTTATCCTTTGGCTGGGGGGACGTGGGGGTTCCAGAGCAAAAGGATTAAAGACAGAAATTCTGCCCAGACTCTGTTGGGAGTATACAAGGCTGTGTTTACTTTGGAATGCAAGTGCAGAACCAAGGGTGGGATCTGAAGCCAGCCCTCCACTGTTTCTCAGGTGGCCATTTCTGCTTCCTTTGGTCCCATTCCCTTTCTTCGAACAACCAATTGTTTGGTGGTTCGTTGTCTTTTTTTTCCATTCTAAAAAACTGAAATGTCTCTCCTAAGGCTTAATTACTATCAGAAAGAGAGTTAATTTACAATATGCTGATGCTTTCAATACTTCGGCATGTCTTCTTTTTCAGATTCACCCCGTTTGCCTCCAGCCCTGCCCCCAAGAGCTTCTGCAAAATGGAAAGTGACCCCCTAAATGAGTTTTAGTACCCCTAAATGACTTTTAGTACCCTGGTTAGAATGTTAGAGCAACTCACATTTTTTATGATAATTATGTTTGCCACAGATAATCAGCTATTACAGTGGAAACATAAATGTGCATGACAGATACACACCCTTAAGTGCTTGCATATGTGCATTGGGTTACCACGGACCAGCCAAACCGGTGTATGCATCAAGATGTTTAAGGAAGTGCGTTTGTCAGTCATATTAGTATTTGCTACAGAAAATGGTGGAGCTGCAAGAAACTCAGTTGCTTTGTGAGACATGGAAGTACTCTGAGATGGTTGTAAACCTATGCAAAGAACATTTAAGGCCTCTTCCATTGAGCACGGGGTAAATGAATCCATCCCAATGGCACTGTAGTTGCACTGTCTCCACAACAGGGGTCACTCCATAATTCAGCCTTCCCAAACCAGGTGCCATCCGGATCTGTTGAACTTCAAATGGCCATACTCTCTGGGAAGGATGAGAATTGCAGTCCCTAGCGGGCACCCAATTGAGCAAGTCTGCCATAATTCTGCATAGTATGTTCCACAAGTGTAATTCAAATCCAAGAGGTCATGGATGTGGCTAAAATAGAGCTCAAGACTTCTTTTGCAATTGCCTGAAGAACAAGAATACAACATCTCAGTGCAACTTTAGCTTGTCTCTCAGTAGGGGCCAACCTGTTTTCACTTGTCCAGCCACACTCCAGTGTCGAAAAGTGCAAGATCTGTAGCTATTTAATGGCACTAGATGACTGACAAGGCAGATCAGAAATAATCGTAGCAAGTTTACTGGCAGCTTAATGTCATAGACGTTTTGCCTCATTGCAAGAGTATGACTCACTATATCCACTAATAGTGAATTCTGAAATAATAAAACCTCTTTCTTTGCCCAGAAAAACCTCAGCTGGTTTCTGCAGGGCCCTTATCCACCAGATCATCCCACAAAGACAGGGGCATCTCATCCACGTGAGTTTGGCCTTCCTTTGATAATGAAAGAGATGCAGCCCCTCCTCATCGGAATGGTTCGTGCAACTGAGATCAGGTGCAACATGTCAGATACTTGGAAGAGAGTGTGAGCAAGCCAGCACCAAGAATCGTATTTGACAGTTCAAATCATTTATTGTGGTAAAGTGTCTGTGTGTGTGTGTGTGCGCGCACACACACACACACATATGGTGGGGGGGGAGGTAAGCCGACATGGGAATCCCCTCAGCCAGTTTGTATCAATTTGCAAATTAGTTCAGGCAGTTTCATTTTTTATGACAAATCTGCCTTTTAAAGTAATCTCATCTTGAAACTAGAAAGGAAGGTAATGAAGGGGTAACTATTGTTGGAAATTCCCCTTTTCAGAAATTCTGCTGTAGATACAGATAGCTATAGTTGCACTACAAAAACAAAACAATAATTAACATGATATGCTTTGGTAAGTGGGTTTCTTCTTTTTGCACAAGTTGAAGAAAAAACTTAAGCTGTTGGCAGGGTTGCCAACTGACCAGAACAAAACTCAGCTCTTGTGCTTGATAGGTGTGAATTAGCAGGTGATAATTTCCCCTCCCTGTGGCCACCTATTGCACTGAGATAGGTATTGCCACCTGCTAACTTCTGCAGATAATCTTCTGTCAAAGGAACAGGAGCAAATCCAGTTGAAAAGAAAACGTTGTCAATCTTAGTTACCACCAGGCTGATATTTAAGAAAATTTTGCCAGCATAATAGGTGCCTTTTTCAACTGACATGAACTAACGTAGTTAGCAAGGGATGTCACATGCTTATGTAAATAGAATACGTCCTTCCTTCTAGAAGTACTCGGGTGCTGAGTGCCAGCAAGATTGCAACCAAAATGGGACTGCTGAGAAACAAGAAGGAAGTATCAGCTTGGTTGGGTGAACCACAAAATAATCATTAGGAAAAAAATATTATGAAGGCAAACAGTGCTGAAAGCAGTCCCCTGAGGACTGAGCATGCTCACTGTGCAGAGAGTGCCAAGTCTCTGTCGGGAAAGAGCGTAAATGCAGGAGCGAGGGTGGATTGAAGTATCCTGGAGAGGCCGTGGCTGGAACCTTGCGCAGATATATTTTCATGGGTTATATTATCACTCTTTTTTTAACTTATTGCATCTCTTTAAGATATTACATCCATGATCTTGCAAGTATTACCTGCTATTAAATCCCTCTGATTACAGTGGAGGTTTGTCAGCATGTTCTTCACTCTCCTTTTGAAATCCAGGGTACTTAACCATACTTAGCTTTGGCTGGATCATGTCCTTTTATTTATTATTTTATCTTAAATCGATGGGCAGAATTTTCAGGACAAAGAACACAATGCTACTGGGCAGGTTTAAAACATGTCATCTCAGCATATTGGAAATGTATTTACTAAATTAAAAACACATCCATCTGGACATGTGTATCAAAGCAAAACAACAAGAACAATCCATGTCTGTTGTCAGCCAGTTGCTGCCTGTTACCACCCGCTGTTTACTCAAAACATCCACTCTGGTTCCTGACCCAGATCATAAATCCAGGTTAAACAGATACATCTTGTGGCTCTTTCTCAGGGAAACCAAAACACACTGCTGATGACAAAATCAGCTCGGCATTAAAGATAACTCATTTATTAAACAAACAAACCTATTTTGTTTTAAATAGGCGTATGGTAGGCCATAGTGGGCCACTCAGCCCATGGCTGGCTATTGTCTTTTTAAAAAAACACTTTCTTTACAATATCATTTAATACAAAAATACAGTTCTTCAGCTTGGGAAATTTTAACACAATCAAATAATAGCCATGCTTTCTCAATTCAAGAACTCTCTTAGTTTTCCCTCAAACTTGTATTCAGTTCTAGTTGTTCAACAACTTCTAAGATAGTTTCCCTGTGTTCCAATAATTATTCTTTGGTCTCCAATACATAAAAAATGCCCCATTGATTGAAAATCGTTTTCTGTAACATGATCTTAACATATTTTATACTATGAATGTTTATGTAATAATATTCAATGCAAATTTTTTATTTTCCAATTCTTTCTCATTCATTTCTGTTTTGATTTTTGTTTTGTTTTGATCCTGTGATCATCCATTCATTGCTGCCAGTCATTCTGTATTGCTAGAAGGCTGGTTAGCCTATTTCTCCATGCTATGGCTGATGCAAATGGCTTTTTCTGAACTGATTATTCTGGATATTCTGATTCTGCCTATATACATAGTGGGCAGTTTTATTTCTGCTACTATAAACGGTACCTATTTACTACAGTTGGCTGGCTACATGAAGTAGTTATCATTTTGCAGGAAAGACATTAACAAAAGCCAGCTGGTTATCTCTTCCATGCTTTATATCAAACAAACCATCAAATAAATAAGTAAATGAGCTATATTGATGTGGTCAGCAAAACTGCGCTGTATCTTTTAGAAATTCAAGTAGGCTTCGTCCTTCCTTACCACCTTTTAATAAAAACAGCTTCTGGGGTTATGTTGCAGCTGACTGTGAGAGAAATAACCTTACTTTTTCACACAGGTGTTACCATGTTCCCATTATTTTGCACATATGCATAACTGACCTGAGTTATACTTAATAACAAAATATAGGTTGATGCATTGGGATGGAAACCCAAAGGCCTCAAAGTTGATTTCCCAGATAAAAGTTATGGTTTGTATAGTTTGGCTTTATGTCAGTTTGACTATCATGGTTTCACAAGAACAATGCTAGAACTTGTAGTTCACTGAGAATGCTGAGAATTACGTGGATGTCTAGCTATACATACACAAACACTGTTTCCAGAATCCACTAAGGAAAGGGAATGATTTTTAAATAGGTGAGGGTCTGTAAGATAGTTATTCCCTAAAGTAGAGATGGGCAGATGGTAGATTTACAGAGGTTTTGGACTTCAGCTCCTAGGATCCCTTGACAGCATAGTCAATGATTGGAATGTTAAGGGTTGAAATTCAAAATATCTGGAGGATCCAGTTTGGGGAAAACAGCCCTAAAGCATCCTATGGCAACTTACAAACTAAAATGGTGGGAGAAATTTTGTAGGCACTTAATTAATAATAATAATAAAGATTCTCTCTAAAGTTATTGAAATATTCTTTGCGAAATTCTCATGATCCTTTGTTTCCCTGTCCCTGCTGTCCTTATGGAAATTTTGCAGAGATGCCTTTTTTGGCTTGATACAGCTTTGTAAAGAAATCTTCCACTATTTTCTTTATTGATGCGCTTTGTACCTGTAGTTGTCCTTCTCCATCTTTCAAATATTAATCTCTTTTCTCTTTCTTTAATCTGTAGGCTAACCATCTCCCTGGTTTGTTGGCATTTTCAAAAAAACTATGTTTGGTCATTTCATTTGTTTAGCTAACTCATTTGTATCTAAAAGATTCAATTTGTTTTTTAGGGTATTCATCTGTATCTTGAGATCCTTTTTTGATGGGTCTTCCTGTAACTCCTGTTCAAGCTTCATCAGCTCATCTGTTAATTTAAGTCGTTCTTGTTTTCTCTTTTTATTTATTTTTGCTGAATAAGTTATAATCAAGCCAGAAATGCCTTTTGAAGTATAGAAAACTTCATCCAGTCTTTATAATTTAATCTGATTATATTGCCCATAGACTTTTTGTTTTCTATCTCTACAGGTGCAAATACTTCAGAAAGTGATATAATCATCATAGTGACTGGTTAGTTAGCTCCAAAGAATTAGTCTAATGTTGTACATTTTGGTTCCATGATTAATGCTGAACAAAGGGAAAGTCTTGGCAAAACAAGTGCATCTTTTGTGGCAAGCTATGTAGAACAATGCTGCCAGGCAGATCATTTTTTCCCTTCCTTTTAAGGTATTCTTTGTTATTCTTTGCCTAATTAAAATCCTGAAGTACTCCCATTGTATTGCTGTCCATCTGAGGTCATAAATAGCTTTCTGTCCTTGTGAAACATTATTTCATTGGATGGAATGTTTGATTTCGAAATGCAGAGAGCAAATTTGGCATTCTAATGTGTTTGCAGTGAGCATAAGAAACTTAAGAATGGCCTTGCTTATCAGACCAAGGTCTGTGTAGCCCAGTATTTTACTTCTAGCCATGAACGATTAGGCAGAGATGCATCTTAGAATGTGGGACTGCTTTCTCTGAGGACTGACTAATGTGACATAGGATGACTAGAAGGTAACTCTCCGAATGTTTGGGGTTTTAACTCCCAGAAGCCCCTGTCCACATGTCCAATAGCCAGGAATGTTATAAGTTGAAATCCAAAACATATGGAGATCTATTTTCTTCCCACTCTGACATAAGAAATCGAAGACCTCTGCATAAGGTACTTACTGTGCTCTTCAGCCTCCTTATCCACAATAGTTTGTGCTCACAGAAGGTTGTCATCCCCCAGTTCTTCTCTGGTGCATGTTGAGCATTTCCACTGTTTAATTTATTATTAGTATTTAAAATGAAGATAATTAGCTATGAAAGGGCTATCACACTATAAAATGCTACAAAATGGTTGTGAATTTTTGCAATTGCACTATATCACAGTGTTGCATTGAGGTTGTTATTCTTTTTTCATTTCTCTACCACTCAATCCCCCTTCAAGGATCACCACCTTGCACGGTGAAGGGGCTTGTGTAGCGCAATGAAGCTATGAGCTATGCCATGCAGTGGCACCCAAGATGGTCAGGTCATAGCAGAGAGCTCTGACAAAACGTGATCCAGTGGAGAAGGAAATGGCAACCCACTCCAGTATCTTTGCCAGGAAAACCCCATGGACAGTACCAAGAGGCAAAAAGATATGATGCTGGAAGATGAGCCCCTCAGGTCGGAAGGTGTCCAATACGCTACTGGGGAAGAGCAGAGGGCTTGTACTAGTAGCGCCAGAAAGAATGAAGCGACTGGGTCAAAGCCGAAAGGACACTCAGCTGTGGATGTATCTGGTGGTGAAAGGAAAGTCCAATGCTGTAAGGAACAATATTCATACGAACCTGGAATGAAAGATCTATGAATCAAGATAAACTGAATGTGGTCAAACATGAGATGACAAGACTGAACATCGACATCTTAGGAATCAGTGAACTAAAATGGACAGGAATGGGTGAATTTAATTCAGATGATCATCAGGTATACTACTGTGGGCAAGAATCTCTCAGAAGAAATGGAGTAGCCTTCATAGTCAATAAAAGAGTAGAAAAAGCAGTACTAGGATACAGTCTCCAAAATGACAGAATGATCTCAGTTCAAATCCAAGGCAAACCATTTAACATCACAGTGGTCCAAGTTAATGCCCTGACCACTGATGCTGAAGAGGCTGGAGTTGACCACTTCTATGAAGTCCGACAACACCTTGTTGAAATAACACCAAAAAATGATGTCCTTATCATCATGGGGGAGTGGAATGCTAAAGTCAGAAGCCAAAAGATAACCAGAATAACAGGCAAGTTTGGCCTTGGAGTACATAATGAAGCAGGGCAAAGGCTGGCAGAATTTTGTCAAGAGAAAACAATGGTCATAGCAAACAGTCTTTTCCAACAACCCAAGAGACGTCGCTATACATGGACATCACCAGACGGTCAACACAGAAATCAGATCGACTATGTGCTCTGCAGCCAAAGATGGAGAAGCTCTTTACAGTCAGTAAAAACAAGACCAGGAGCTGACTGTGGCTCAGATCATGAGCTTCTTGTTGCAAACTTTAGGCTGAAATTGAAGAAAATAGGGAAAATCACTAGGACACTCAGGTATGACTTAAATCATATTCCTGATGAATATACAGTAGAGGTCACTAATAGATTAAAGGAATTAGATCTGATAGACAGAGTGCCTAAAGAACTATGGATGGAGGTTCACAACATTGTACAAGAGGCAGCAGCTAAAACCATCCAAAAGAAAAAGAAATGCAAGAAAGCAAAATGGCTGTCTGAAGAAGCTTTACAAATAGCTAAGGAAAGAAGGGAAGTGAAAGACAAGGGGAAAAGGGAAGGATACACCCAATTGAATGCAGAATTCCAGAGAATAGCTAGAAGAGATAAGAATCCCTTCTTAAATGAACAGTGTAAAGAAACGGAAGAAAACAATAGAGTAGGAAAGACTAGAGATCTCTTCAAGAACATTGGAGATATGAAGAGAAAGTTTCATGCAAAGATGGGCATGATAAAGGACAAAAATGGCAGGGACCTAACAGAGGCAGAAGAGATTAAGAAGAGGTGGCAAGATTACACAGAAGAACTATACAAGAAAGATCTTAATGTCCCTGATAACCACAATGGGGTGGTTGCTGACCTTGAGCCAGACATCCTGGAATGTGAAGTCAAATGGGCCTTAGGAAGTCTGAGCAACAACAAAGCTAGTGGAGGCAACAGTATTCCAGCTGAGCTATTCAAAATCCTAAAAGATGATGCAGTAAAAGTGCTACACTCAATATGCCAGCAAACTTGGAAAACTCAACAGTGGCCACAGGATTGGAAAAAGTCAGTTTACATTCTGATCCCAAAGAAGTGCAGTGCCAAAGAATGTTCAAACTACCGCACCATTGCACTCATTTTACATGCTAGCAAAGTTATGCTCAAAATCCTACAAGCTAGACTCCAGCAGTATGTGGACTGAGAATTACCAGAAGCACAGGCAGGGGTTCGAAGAGGGAGAGGAACTAGAGATCAAATTGCCAACTTACACTGGATCATGGAGAAAGCTAGGGAGTTCCATAAAAACATCTACTTCTGCTTCATTGACTATGCTAAAGCTTTTGATTGTGTTGATCACAACAAATTGTGGCAAGTTCTTAAAGAGATGGGAGTACCAGACCGTCTTATTGGTCTCTTGAGAAACCTGTATGTGTGTCAAGAAGCAACAGTGAGAACTGGACATGAAACTACTGATTGGTTCAAAATTTGGAAAGGAGTACGGCAAGGCTATATACTGTCGCCCTGCTTATTTAACTTATATGCGGAGCACATCATGCGAAAGGCAAGGCTAAATGAATCACAAGTTGGAATTAAGATTGCCAGGAGAAATATCAACAACCTCAGATATGCAGATGATACCACTCTAATGGCAGAAAGTGAAGAGGAACTAAAGAGCCTCTTGATGCAGGTGAAAGAGAAGAGCACAAAATTGACTCGAAACTCAACATTAAGAGAACTAAGATCATGGCATCTAGTCCTATCACTTCCTGGCAAATAGATGGGGAAGAAATGGAGGTAGTGACAGATTTTATTTTCCTGGGCTCCAAGACCAGCGCAGACGGGGAGTGCAGCCAAGAAATTAAAAGACGCTTGCTCCTGGGGAGGAAAGCTATGGCAAATCTAGACAGCATACTAAAAAGCAGAGACATCACCCTGCCAACGAATGTGCATATAGTCAAGGCTATGGTTTTCCCAGTTGCAATGTATGGCTGTGAAAGCTGGACCATAGGGAAGGCTGAACGCCGAAGAATTGAGGCCTTTGAATTGTGGTGCTGGAGAAGTCAAACCAGTCAGTCCTAGAGGAGATCAACCCTGACTGCTCTTTAGCAGGCCAGATACTGAAGATGAAACTCAAATACTTTGGCCACCTAATGAGAAGGAAGGACTCCCTGGAGAAGAGCCTAATGCTGGGAACAGTAGATGGCAAAAGAAGAAGGGGACGGCAGAGGATGAGGTGGCTGGATGGAGTCACTGAAGCAGTCGGCGTGAGCTTGAGTGGACTCCGGGGGATGGTGGAGGACAGGAAGGCCTGCAGGAATGTTGTCCATGGGGTAGCAATGGGTCGGACGCAACTTTGCTAAATGACAACAACAACCACTCAATTGCCGAGGCTCTCTGGGTGGTTTACAACAATACAATAAAATTAAAAGGCAGAGAGAGAGAAAGCCTGGGGAAATAAATATGTAGAGAACCTGATCTTAATCCCTCAAGGAATGCAAATGCAGAAGCCTTGCTGAAGTGGCAGGTAAAAACAGGTTAAAAAACCAGCATAAAAAATGTGTGTTACATACCATCAAGTAAGCTCCGACTTACGGCAGCACCATGAATGAATGCCTTCCAAAATGTCCTGTCCTTGAAAGGTCTTGAAAACTCAAAGCTGTGACTTCTTTTATGGAATCAATCCACCTTATATTTGATCTTCCTCTCCTTCTGCATTCATCTTTCCCTCCTCCTCCTCCTCCTTCTTCTTCTTCATTAAATCCTGCTTTCTCATGATGTGCCCCTCAATATTGTTGCATTTGCTTTCAGGGCAGGTTTGACTTGATTACACAGTGACAGAACATGTCTCTTGCATCTTCTCTGGATCTTTCTCTCTCATATAAACATGCAGGTACACAGCTCTTTTGGAAATAGTTTGTATTTTTCCATACTTTGCTTCAACTTTAATTGACCTATTGGGTACAAGATTTGGCCCACAAAATACCAGGAGTCTTTTTCTAAGATACATAAACAGGTAGATATTTATTTTTATATAGAGCATGTAGCATACTGTAGAAATCAATGGCACTTAAGTGCAGTGGGTTAGCAGTATTCTGAATTATACATGCACATTTAGGAAAGACTGGACTAAGCTTTGTCAGGTTTAAAGGAACTAGTTGGTAGATTAGAGAGACTTAGCCTATGAATTGATCTTCATGGATGGCTCTATCTTGTGAATTGTGTTCGTTCATGTAGTACAGCAACCATTTCTGACACTAGGTTGATATATTCAGCTGTATATCTATTTCTTTAATTGCTATTCTTGTTATTCATGCCTTACCTGCTTTTTGATCTGGTATCTCATATTAATCTTTTATTCACTGTGGTAGCAGCCAGACAAATTAGATAACTTATATCATTTTGTCTCACCAAAAGAATGAAATCCTGCTGAAAGATCACAATAGCTGGTTTAAATAATACTGTCGGTATTTGTTACTCTAAGGAAATGGCTTCCCAGGCTGAGTCACAGGTGGGATAGTTTCCAACCCTGCCATGTGGCTCAAGGGCTCTCGCACTAGCAAGGCATCACTGGTGAAAGGGAGGCGGCAGCGCTCGGTAGTGCAGTTAGGCTCCTGCCTAGCTATGTATGGATCTGAGTATATGAGGCTATCCATCCATCAAGGTAGTCACAACTTCCTAGGAGTGAGAAACAGCTGGAATTGGGACCTGTTACATGCCAACAATGCCCTCAGCTCCCTTACACACAATTGTCTTGTAGTCTTCCCCGCCCCACCCCAGTAGTGGGACCCATGCATGTGTCTACCACATTCATCACATCTGTAGTTTTGCTTAGTTCCAGTTCAATCAAGAAAGTTTGGGTGGAAGCCTGCTTCAAACTGAGAATGGGCAGATCTGCCCACACATGGTCTGTGTCATTGTCACACATTTTTACCCACAATCCAATGACTTCTGCATTAATCTGCAGCTTAAAAAAAACAAAGCATGTATTTAAGTACTATTAGATTCAAATGTTTGTTTTGAAAACTGCATGTTTAACTGTATTGTTTCTTGCAAATTACTTAATTAAATGCTTTATTTATTTATTTATTTATTTATTTATTTATTTATTTATTAAAAGCTTTTCTAACCCATCCACAACTAGCATCTTGGGATGGTGTACAATAAAAACAAATATGATAAAAAGCAGCATAGCATCCAACAACTGAGATAATAAAACCCTAGTTATAATCATCTAAATATTAAAATGATGGGAAAATAAAGGCTTTTGCCTGATGCCAAAAGAATATAGAATATTTTGGTGCACATGATCCACCTAGAACTTTCACATCATTCTGAAAAGAAAAAAAAAGTCTGATGGAAGTTTAGATTTCAGTCTGCACATTAGTCTGAGAGATTTGGATCACTAGGTATTTGCAATTATTCCATGTGCATGTTACCTCAGCTGTATCCAGTGGTCAAGATTCTGGAAGTAATTAGGAGAAAAGAGTTCCTTTCCTTTTCATAAGACTGGTTTCATATTGATCTAAAGATGGAATGATTGGAAGGCCAGATCACCTTATGGCTGAAGAACGGTGGTTGTGGAGCCTGCTCTCAGTACCTGACCAGGAAGAATGAAAATACAACCAGCAGCTAACAAAATTTGTTTCTTACCAAGATTGAAATTGCTTCAGACATTGCTCAGATAAACGAAATTGTGGCCTGCTGAAAACCAGAGTGAAGACTTCCTTCACGACAACTGTATTGGAGGAGAAGGAGAACTGCATGGACACGTTAATGCAACACTAAGCTATAAGACAGCGAGAGGCTTGACTGAAGATCTCCTTGGCTGGATTCTTAGAATACTAGGGGGAAGAAAAGCTCCAAAGATTTCATGAACAAATACAGAGGAGCGACCTCTAATGGTCCTGATTGATAGACGCAAAGGCAGAGCTCATAACTCAGTTGCATGTCAGTCATTTGAATATGCTTAACCTTCATAGCAATGGACTACAAATTCAGATGCAAATAAATGATGGGGACCATTCAAAGAACCAATCAAAACTTTTCCATTTCCATGCTTGTAGTGCTCTGTCATTACAAGTCTTGATTGGTGGCCTGCATATGGTTCCTCATGGGATTCCATCTGTTGATGTCATTGCTGATTTATATTGCATCATCACTGTACACAGAACTTTACAAAATATCTGGTCAGTTTGATATGGCAAGGAATACACAGGCCAAATCTTGATAGATGAGAGGAGTGGAAAGACAGCAAGCCAGAAGAGACTCATGGATAATCCTTATGTGGTCTGTAAGGGGAGAATTTGAACCACTGTTCCAGCAAACAGTTTTCACAGCGGCTTTTAGATCCATTGCTTTCTGTTTCAGATCTTTAATAATCCAACACACCTTTTTTGCCATCCCTTTCCATGAAGCATGAGAGAGTCAGATGCTTCTCTGTTTATACCCTGACCTGGAGCTAGAAAATCATCTAGAACAGCAAAGACCAGGAAAACAGAAAGACCAGATAATCATCCTTCATTAGTTCCCTTCTGGGCAAATCATGAAATGTGATCCCCAAAGGCTTTCCGGAGGCACAACAATGTTTAAGAGATGAGTTTTAATTAAATCCCCGTCCCTAAGAACCAATGGGGTTTCAGATTACTTGAGTTGTTGTCTCCCTACCCTGCTACACTGAGGACAATCTGTCCACGTTGCACCCATGGCAGGCACAAGGCATGTCTGTTTGAGATTCAGGACAGTGTGACACCTCACCCTCCCTCTGCGCACACAGAAGCCAGCTGAACTGCTAGTAGCATATGATTTCAGCACAGCACTGTCGGCGGGCTGGAACTTTGCATCCTCCTGGAGGGCAGGCTAGCGAGAAGCAGAGGGCTGGCCATGCATGCTGCCTCACTGTGCCTGGCAGCAAGGCCAGCTTTGCCTGGTCCAGCCCTGCACAGCTGGCAGTGACCCCGCAGGAGGAGTTCCTTCTCTGTGGACAGGAGGGCTGCAGAAAGGGAGCACTGCGTGCTGAGGAGGCGGCAGCCCGTGCCAGGGGATGATTATGATCCAGTCACTAGGCCGTATCTGGAGACTTGATGGAAACCAAAATGGGGTGAATTTGCTGGAAGGTGTGTAGCAATGTTTATTTTATAATTATTTTTTAAAATAATTTTAAGTTTTAATTTAAAAATTTAAAAATAATTTAACATTATTTTATTTTAAAAGATGCACGTACTTCCCTCCAGCAGGGCCTTCAGGACTGCTTACAAAGCCAAGATAAAATACATGCTCATAATAAAGTCCAGGAGAGAGAGAGAAAGAAATATAAATATAAATATAAAAATATGCTCATAATAAAGTCCAGGAGATAGATTGATAGATAGATAGATATGCTCACAATAACGTCCAGGAGAAAAAATGCCTTTGATTCTATGGAGGAAATGGCACAAAGTGAGCCCAGCACTGAGAAGGTTCTCTCCGTCGGGTCTCTGCCTAGAGAGGGTGATGCACCAGGGGGACGGGAGAGCCTTTGAGGGTGGCTTCGGTGCATAGGTGGGCTGCTGTGGAATGAGTCCTGCTTCAGGTGCCCAGAGGGGGCTTCAACCATAAAGACCAGCACTTTGAAACAAACTGGAATCTAGTGAACTTGCTTCAGTGCTGCTGAGAGATTTCCGTGCCAACAGAGGCAGCTGCCTTGTGTCAAATCAGCCCAACAGTTTGCCCAGCTCAGTACTGAGTGCCTCCCAGTGGCTCACCTTTGCTTTAGAAAGGAGATTTTCCCGATGCGCATCCCAGTGGCCTGTGGCCATTCCTCTCAGGAACCGTCAATGGCTGGGGGCTGCTGGGAGTTGTAGTCCGACACATGTGGAGGGAGCCGTGTTGCCGAGCTGCCTAGGGAGCAAGACCCATTGAACTCAGCAGGGCTAGCTTTTGGCTAGAGATGCCAAGCATGGCATTGTCAAATATTCATTTTTAATGTGCACGTAATTACTAATGCTGTTACTCTTTGTTTTGGTTTTCCCCTATATGTTGCCATCGATACAAAGCCTGAGTGGAGTAGATTTCTGCCTAAAGCCTGCCATTTCAAATGGGCAAACAGAAGCAGCTTTGGCAGAAAAAGGTCTTGATTATTAACATTGCCTTTTTAGGATTCCGTCCTTCACAAATAAGTGCACCCAGGTGAAATAAGGAGGACAGGTGGGTAAAGGGCTGGGCCTGATCCTGTTTCCCCGCCAGTTCTTCGTTCAGAACTGTGTTTGTGTGGGCACAACTGGAGATGCTCACGTGTCAAATGAGAAACTTTGTTCTCAGTTGAGGGTACATCACAAACATTCCTTGGCAAGGCTGATGTTTAAAAATGTATTTACCCTCTTAACGCTGATGGAACTAGAATAGGTCACAAGCTAAATAACTGAATGGCTGGCCTTCAGGTGCAGGTTCTGCCACTTTGTGGAGTCAGGGATGGGGAAGAGGCAGGAAGGAGGAACAGTATATTAATCATGAGAATCCATTTAACTCTTTAAAGCAAGGGTCTTCGACTATTTTTCAGGCAGGTGAGACAGAGACGGAACCCATTTGCAATATTCAAGAGCATTGCAAAAGAAAAGAAACACATGAACAAACTAATTGCACCAAAAGGGTGGGGTGGGTGGGTACAGTATCTCTGATTTGGGAATATAATCCTCTCACTTTGAAGCATTGAGCTAACACTTGTCAGCGTTCTCCTTCCTATCAGCATTTCCCTGCATCTCGATCAAGCGCAGAAGAAGGAATTATGGCGCCTCTCCACCCCAGACCCCCTTTTTGGAGCTCCTCCTCAGTTAATCCTATTGCATGCATTTCCCCTCTTTTTCTGCCCAAATTTAGAGGCTCAGAAGTAAATATAGGGAAGTTGTGTTAATCAAGAGTCTGGGAAGTTAATGTAAAGGAAATCCGTGCAAATGTAGAAGCTGGGCAGTCATGGCAAGGAAGATTTGCTTAGCCTTTAAATTGGTGCAAATTTAAATGAGGAAAAGAATGTGAATTGTGAGATTTGCTGTTCTTCAGCTCCCTCTGCAGGGCTGATGCATGGACACTAAGGCGTGTTGCATCTGCTGCAGCTGTAGAAGCATTGATCATCTCTTGGAGGACCATTGTGTCTTCCTCGTAGTGGCCTTCCCCAAATGGTGCACTCCTATCCTCGGGGATGTGTGGAACGGTAGTCCAACGCACTGGGAGGGTACCCAATTGGAGGAGGCTGCTGCACAGCCTTACCAAAAGCAGTTTCTTGGTGTTTACATTTGGGGAGGGCAGGTTGTGGCAGAATAAATCCACACATCTGTGAAAACTGTCACAGAGGAGGGACTGGAGCTTGTGAAGGGATCTGTGGTTTGTCCCCGTTTTCATCTAGGCTGTGCTGGACAAGATGCTCCTCAGAGGGATCTGTGAACTCCATGATGGGTGACGACCACAAAGATCCAGGAAGAGCTGGACTAGAGTTCCAAATGAGCTCCTAGCCAGTCATGGGAAGAACGTGAGGGTGGATCGAAGGCACGTATTTCGAAGTCAAGAGGCAATTTAGCATCTGGGTATTTAGAGAAGGAGCAGGCATTGAATTGGAGCAGTGCTGAGAAGCAAGAGACTGAGAAATGCATGACTGGGACCTCATGCTGAGCAGCTGATAATACAGCCTGCTCAAATGAAGCAGAATCTCTCCCTCCACCTTGTTTTTTGCTTGCTCAGAGCCCAGCTTCAGCAAATTCTTCCTAAGAATCCACTGTTCCACTGCAGAATTCTTCTCCGTTGATGGTTGTCGTCATAGTCTTTTAAAAATCTCATTCCGCATCCATCAATCATAAATCCTCTGGTAGAGTAATAGGGCTAGCACTTCTCATTATGTTTGTTCAGCCAGTTTGTTGAACAGGATCCATATCAGACCACTTGAGCTGCCGGCCAGATGTGATCTCACTTTGTCCAGATCTTGAATGTGCGAAAGCTTTCGTGTTTGAAGGATGAGATGGTCTGCAGCCAGAAATATATGTATCTTCTGTATAAATATTTCAAAGATGATTTATCCAGGCATGCTACTAGTCCCCATGGTGGTGATTTGCAAAGTTAATGCTCTTTTCCTCTCTCAGACCTCTGAAGAGTCTCTCCAGTTGCAGCCGCTTGGTTTCTGCAAGCAGCAAACATGTTTAACAAATGTGTCCCTTTTCTGAAGCAGCTGCCTGCTGACAGCAACCGTGCACCCAATCTGCTTTTGGGACATTCAGCTTAATAGCCACTTGCAGTTCCCATTTCTCAAATTGCTTTGTGAATAAACTCCTTTTATGATGGCTTGAAAGTAATAGGCACTGGCAGCTGTGACATGTGAGGAGTCTAAGTGGTTCGTATTTGCTCAAAACGATGCAGGAAAGATTCTCACGCTTGGCCAGCGGTTTCACATCTGGAAACAAATCAAATTGCTGCTTTAGCATTGATCTGGAAGTTATTATATTTCTGTGAACCACTTGTAAAATTGAGAAGTGCCTTCGATCTGTGTGTGGTTGTGAGTGTGTGCATTGCTATATTTATTGTTTTCTTTTAAATCATTGGAGCTAGCACTGATCCCACCAAAGTAGATTTTCTTCCTCAGACAACCATGATTAACTGCTGATTTCATAATACCATTGCAGCTGCTCTGCTGGTGTCAGATGGATAATTGCATTTTTTTAGAGGTGGCCTTTCCAAGAATGGAAGAAAAAAAAAAAGAATGCGAACCCCCACAGGAGCTGTCTTTTGGATATTGCAAAGCAGTGTGTAAGTGAATTAAGTTGGAGACGCCAAGAGTAATTGCTGTAAAGTTTCCCAGGCAGGCCTAGCATAGCAAGCATCAGACTGGAGTGGGTGGATGGCGGGGGCGGGGGGGAATGCTGCACACACTCCTCTCTCAATCAAGGGAAAGATTTCTCGTTTCCCTAGTCATGGCAAGTGTTCTAGCAGTCTCAGACTTCCCTCTTGTAACTCAGTCTCACAGGCCTCCTCACCTGCCCGTAACTGCAACTTCCACCTCATTAATATGCTGAATAGCTCCCAAACAAGGCTAGTGAGGGAAAACAGAGAAAGCGCTTTTCATGTGTTCTCAGATAATACCTCAGCTATCCTTACAAATTCCAGCAAATTAGGCTTGTCTTGTCGACAAGGGAGGCTGAGACAGAAGGAGTGTGTCGGTTCATGGCTGAGGTGACATTTGAAGTGGAGATTTCACCTTAAAATCAGCAGGAATGGTTCATCATGCATTAGACAAAGGGACAGAGTGATAGGGGAAATGCAGGTAAGCATGTTGGCCTTCTCTTTGTGTGTGTACATATTATAACACTTGTGCAAGAGTGGCCAAAGAATAATTCCATATGATAGTGCCCGTTAGTGTGAACCCTTTTGTCTGCAATGCCCCCACCTGTGCTGGCTGTCACGGAGAATCTGTGAGTGGTTGGAGTGATGTTTGTGGCATCAGACTTTCAACGGTTAAGCATCCTGGATTGGATCTAGACTCAACTCTACTTAGAAGAGGCTGATTAAAATCAATGGGTCCGAAGCCAGAATCTGCATGCTTTCAAAACAACGTCCCTTAAAATCAATGGGATTGAAGCTGGAATCTGCATGCATTCCAAACAACACCCCTTCCACCTGAAGTGGCATTGTCCAAGGAGGGCTGTACCATTCTTTTTGTCTGAGTTCCAAGATCAAGCAAATATATGACTTCCCAAATGTACACCCTGCTAGTTCACTTCATTCTTTTAAAGATAAACTATGTCAAAATGCAGTAGAAAATAGAATCTAGAAATGATCTTCTTGCTTTAATGTCTGGACAATGTCTAGTAGAACAAAAACAGAGGTCTTTTCTCTGATCTTTATCACACCAAAGTACATGAACTATCAGACTACAATTTCAAAACCAAAGCTTTAAAACACATTTGGATATAGGGAAGATGTGTTATATTAGATAGAACTGCAACAATTTGAAATGTCACTGCAAGCACATCATAATGACCCAGTTCACACTATTATTATATCTTGGTCTGCATTCTACAACATGGTGTCATTGACATCCCCCAGCTCACACATAGGTAGCCCTACAGGTTTGTCTATCAAGGACATTGTCACAAACAGCCTTGTTTGAAAAGTCCCCAAATTTCAGCCTCCTGCCTTTTACATTTTCTTTTTCTTTTAGAAATCAAAACATAGCTGGCACCAAAGTACTCAGAATCTCCCTAGGAATAGTAATATCGGGGTATAACCAAAACGATAGAACAAAAGATGGTTCAGTACAGATAATCTTAGTCTCTGTTAAAAGTGAATATTCTTAGCTAAAATCTCCAATAAATAGAATTAAAATCCATTATGGGAAAGTTTTGCTATGATTTTTTAAAGTTAGCAGGCCAAACTATTGTTATGCAGAGAAGCAGTCAATGAGTCAAGCACTGTTATGCAGATTTTCTTGTTTTGCATAGCTTCAGAAACTATTAAACCTTTAATTAACTGTACTTGCTGAGAGCCTAGAGCTACCCTTATGCTGACTGAAGCCACTCTGGGGAAAACTCCAGCTGGGGCAAAGGCTTTTCACATGCCAAACTTCTTCTGCTTAAGGAACTTTCATCTGGGGTCAAAAGTGACCCCAGATGTGACTCATACTAGTTTTTTGTTAATAGAGGATATTAAATGAGCCACTGTGCTTTGTTTAAGCTGCAGTATATGCTGGGAGCAATTTGCCTAATTACCTACCTAAGTACAGCTTGTTGTGTTGTCAGAACCTGGGCGGCATGGCTTCTTTGGAGAGGAAACATTCCTCAAATAACCTAACCATTGCCCATTGTTGGGCAAACCTGTCCTAATTTACACATGATTTAGTGCAATATTTGCACTAAAAACACACAAAGCCACATACTGTACATCCTTTTTAAAAAGCAGCATTGTTGCTGCAGTGTGCGTGTGCTGTTTTGGGCTGACATTTTGATGAGATTTTGATTTAATAAAGCAGCAAAGTTGGCTTTCCTTCTGCCATGTCTGGCAGCATCACCTCTGATCCCAATGTCTGTTCAAGAGGAAGACATGGGGACTTGCTTGCATGATGGATTTTTACTTCCCAGCTGCAGCACTGTGGGTCAGGGCAGAGCATGTTGTTTGCATGCGGGAAGTCCCAGGTCCAGTCCTCAACAGTTTCAGTTAAGAGGCTCTCAAACCAGCAGCACCGGCTCGGAAAGGTCCCTTCAGTGGACGTCTGAGAGCTGCTGTTGGTCAAAGTGAGGTCGGTGGACAAGATGGGAGTGTTGGGCTACAATTCCCAGGATTTCTGACCATTGTGGCCATGCTGGCTGGGGCGGATGTGAGTTGTGGGCTTGCACATCTGGAAGACACCAGGGCAGTGAAGTTTGTTATGCATCGTTTTCTAGCCGCAAGGCTTACGAACAATGGCTTGGAAATAATTACACCAAGTACAGCTCTGGGCAAGTAAGTCAGTTAGCAAACAAACAAACAAACAGACAAGGCAGCCGAAAGGCAATCAGCATAAAACACACAGATATACACATACAACCACAATAAAACGAGCAGCAGATACCTGTGTAATTAGGGCTCTACCATATGAAATTATGGTCTTGGGGTATGGTGGAGAATGTTTTGCCTTTCTCACATAGGCCAAGCACATGTGGTCAGAGAGGGTTTGAGTGATGTCACACGTCCCTCGTTCTTCCTGATTAATGGGAGCTGCAGACACCATGTCCCCTGGCCCCATGTGAAGCTGGCATCTGCATCATTCACTCCTGAGTCATCAGGGCAGCCTGAAAGAGGAACACCTTGGGTGGCTGTTCCTCCGCCAAGCCTTGGGAGGCTCGCCAGCCCTTCACTCGCTGCAGTGTGGCTGAAGAGGATATCCTGTTGGACCAGTGATAATGAGGGAAATAAAATCACTTCCTGAACAGCTGGTTAATTCAGGTAGAAAATAAAAGGCGAACAAATGAGAAAGGGAATGAGAGAGAGAGAGAGAGAGAGGAAGTCAGCTTCCCCTTGCTGTGTCTCCTGACTGCAGACTGCAGCACCAAGGAAACTGGCTTCCCCACCTGCCAGCCCTGCGGGATAAATATCAGCCAGCAGGAATGTTGGGTCTTTGCAGAGTAGAAGGACCCAGCAGGACGTGGGGTGAGGATGAAGCTGCCGTGGGGCCACCGGAGAACTGGCCAGCTGGGAGCAACTGTCCAGACCCCACCACCAGGGACTTTCAGCTGGAGATGGCACGGGCTGAACTGCATGCGGAGATCTTGGCCCAGCTCTCTCCAAGTGTATTGAACTGTGCACCCCATCCTCCTCAGCAATCTGGCTGGGGATGATGGGGGTTGAAATCCGACACACTGGGAGGGTGCCAAGCTTAGGAAAGCTGCTCTGCCCTCTTAACTAGCACCACCTCCTAAATATGCCTAGTTGGAAGTAAAGGTCCATTTGGGGTTTAGTAGTAGTGCATGGACCCCATCTAAGTGGACCTTTACTTCCAGCTGGGTTTATTTAGGATCCAAATAATCCTTCAACAGTAGATAGAATCCTTAAAAGAATGGTCCAACCCAGTGACCATGCTGACTAGGGATGGTGGGATTTGTAGTCCAACACATCTAGGGAGCACCAGTTGGAGAAGGCTAGATGACAGTTCGTTGTATCACTCCTTTACCATATACCTATGAGAGGTGGCAATGTTTACTTGGAGAAAGCCGCACTGAAGCCATTGGACTTCCATAGGATTGTGCTGCATCTCTCTTATGGACCAGTCCTATGTACATTGCAAGCCAACATCAGTCGCAGTGGTGGGGAGGACTCCTGCTCTCATGTAAAGCACGTCTCGTGAAGAAAATCCAAGTTTGAAATTCTGGCACCTTCAGTAAAGATCTCAGGTGGGGACCTGAGAAGACCTCTCTTTCTCTCTCTGTCTTTTCAGCCCTGAGGAACCAGGACCAATCAGACTAGCAGCACTGGGTTAGATGGACCATTGTGTCTTGCTTCGAATGAAGCTGCTTTACTTCTTTTAAAGGATGCTTTTGCTTACCTTTCAGAGCTCAGCGCGCCTCTAAGGAAGCTAGCAGTAATACAAAGACAAGTGCACAGAAATTGCAATTAAATGCAGGGGCAAATCTAATGATTTCTAAGCACCAAATGCAAATTGGAATAACTGTTTTAAATATTAGTGTTTTAAGTCAGCAGTGATTGGGCCATTTGTATCGCCCTGGGAAGGGAATTCCAGAGGTGTGGGGTCACCACTGAGGAAGGCCCTGTCCCTTGGACCTGCCTGTCTAATGACTTGTGCTGCTGGATCTAAAGAAAGGCCTCTGAAGCAGATCTTTATGCTTGGCAGAACCATGGAGGTGGTGATATATATGCAAGACACAGATGTTTTGACATGATCATCAAACTGGACATCAGCAACTGGTTGCATCTGATTATCTCCCTTCTTGCATCTCTGGCATGGGATAGCAGGAGACTGCAGATATAGATGGGTAATCTGTTCCCCCAAATTTTTCCAGCTTCAGCCCTGTGATCCCAAGGGCTCAGTTCGTGAGATACCCAGAAATTAGCATTCATTTGACTTGACTTCTTGGACTTCCTGCGGGTTCCTGTCTGCTCTCCCATCCTGATTCTCTGTTGGTTTAGTGCATAAAATAAGTCTGGGTATTTGTTTAAATCAGGTTTCATACTTAAACAAATAGGGACAGGCTGTTCAAACAAGCTTCGGAAATAAGTCTAATCAGGATGTTTGAGAAAGCAGCAAAGAGGAAAGAGAGGACTCATAAAACAGTTACTTAGAATATATGGTACAGCTGCCATAAGGTTGATGTTGATGTTATTGTTGTCAGTGAGAAAAGGGGATTTCCCACTGTGTATTTTCTGCCGATGTTTCTTATCCCTCATCATAATTCAGAGTATTTACTTTGTCTTAAAGTCACCGCAGCCCATCCTCCTTGTTTGTGCCAACTCTCACAAACAACCTGTGTGCCTCCCACTAGCTGTGAAATTAACTGTGCTGGAGAACAAGCCAATCAGACAATAATATCCTGACATCTAATAATTCCATCTTCTTACTGACTTCTGTGATTGTGAGAGGCCATGGACTGGATGTGAGCAACAGTATTTACAACGACTTCTCTTTCTGGTGTGTTATTAAATTGCTTTGATTGGAGTTGCAGTCTTAGATTACCTTGGCTTTGCTTTGACTATTCATCTTTCTCTTTTTAATCAAGCTCTTTCAAACTTTTTGAATGGGGAGGAAGCTGAACAATTGTTGGGAAACCATCAAAGGAGAGATGTTGAGGGAAAGCAGGTCAAGCCTTCTGGCAAACCCTGGATTTGGCTCCAGACCTGAGGTTCTGCAACAATGTTCGCTGACTTGTGAGAAGGCCCATTCCTTGTGCTGGTCAATGTGGCCTCTAAAGACACAGGGACATGAAACAGGCACTCTTCAGGTGATCTTAGGTTTTAGGAGGAGAAGGCATGTGGGAAATACCCAGGGTCCAAGCTATTTGGGATTTTGTGGGCAAAGCCAGCACCTTGACTTGGGCCAAGGTGTGGGCATTGTCCATATCACCATGCTGATGGCCAGTGGACTTAGGAGCTGTTGCAGATCAGTCACATGAGAACTTTCGTCGCACCTCAAACACAGGCCTTTCAGGGAAACTTAGTCACATATCTATGGGCAAGTATAACAGGGACTAAGTTTCCCTGAAAGGCCTGTGTTTGAGATGAGGCGAAAGTTCTCACATACCTGACCTGTGAACTCCACTGCCCGTCATGGTGATATGGACAACGGTGAGCTAAGTGTGATAGGATTCCTCATGGCACACTGCAGGTCTGGCCAAAGTCATTCAGCTGCCTGCATCTGGCAGCAAAAGGCATTCCTCCCCAAGTGAAAGTGTCCAGCACCCAGGGCCAGCCAAGCTTTTTTAGCAGCTGAGCTAGAAAATCTTAGATTTCGCCCTCTCACAGGCATTGCACATGCAACATTTTGTGCGTCTAAAGCCCATTTCCGCAGCTGCCGGTGAGTGATGAGTGATTGAATGGAAGGGGCTAGACCAAAGAGACCCCAGAGTCTGGTTAGGCCTATTTGAATCCCAACCTGTGCAGTAGCTTTCTAGTAGGGCTGTGCAGGTGTGGATGAACCGAGCTTAGCCATATCCTTGGCTGGGCCCCCTCTCTTTGGTCATCACCTCATGCGTGTGGCTTGCTCAGACACAGCACAAGAAGAAGGCACGCTTTCTAAAGTGACCTTCCCTGGGGTGCAGCCTGGCAACAGAAGGTAAAGTAAAGGATTTCTTTAGAAATGATTTTGCTTGTGCATAGATTTAATAGCTTTTCTTCAACATTGTTTTAATGTTTTTATCATTACTTCATGGACTTTACAAATTACTTGTCCCTTTCCAAGTTCCAAACTTCTATTATCTTGTCTATTCCCTTCTCTTTGTAAGCTAAAACAAAAAAACCCTGCATTTTTGTATTCTGTGGTCTATGCCATCATTCATGGACATTTTTAATCTACAAGACTCACTCTTAGGAATCTACTGACAGCAGCCATGCTTCAGCCCCAAGTTAGGTATTTTTAAAGCCATTAATTTCAGTGGAGTTAAAAATACTTAATTTTGATTTAAATAGAATTGGGCATACTAGACTGTGGCTGGTAAGTATTAAAAATAAAAAATAAAAACAGTCTTTGGGACCAGAATAGTTCATTCCTTCCTTTTGTGAAAAGGTGGAAAAAACAGGAAATAACTCTGCCTATTTTTGCTTTTGTTTGTTTGCAAAAGAGAAATTGTGGGAGTTAATTCGGTTTCCCTAAGTAACTGTGTCTCTTTGAAGCCCAGCTCCACGGGATTTGAGAGGCACCATGTGACAAGTCTGATGCGCCATCTTGTGTTGGTTGTTAAATGTGTCAATAAGAATAATTCCTGCATCCGGAACCAGAGGGGTGATTAGTGCCCAGCCATGCCTGTGACTCCGCCAAGCTCGGCTCCCTCACCCTTACCCAGCAAGTTCCCCTGATGATGGGGCTGGTCACACCCCTCACTTTTGGAATGTCTCTTCTAACTCACAAGGGAAAGGGAAGCATGGCAGCAGTTCAAATGAAGTGAAACCAAAACCACCCAGTCACTGCCACCATCCTCTGCCTAGCATCTTATCACGAAGGCGCCAAGCTTCTCAGCTTCCCTTCGCAGCAAGAGAGCAAAGCAGGAAGCTAAACCAGAGCTCCAGTGGGGGTGACCTGAGTTCCTGGCTTCAGTCCAGTATTTTGGCATGCAAACTGAACAGAGAAAACACATGTCTTGGCAGCTCCATAATTAGTGTGAAGGCCCTTCTCAAGCCACCTCTGTCACCTTGGACTCCAGTGGGCTCAGTGGCACGGAGCGCCTTCTACCAGCTTCAGCTGGTGGCCCAGCTACGCCTCTATCTGGACAGGGATGTCCTGCCTTTGGTAGTCTGTGCTCTGGTAACACGCTGGTTAGCTGGCAGCCATATGTTCCATGTGACTCTACTCTCAAAGAGGGCCCCAGAGCTGCAAAATACAGCAACCAGAGTCTGGAAGACCAATGCTGGCCCATTTGCATTGGGTGCCTGTATGTTTCTGAATCTGATTCAGGGTGCTCCCCCATTATGGAAAACTCTCAAGGTTCCCCAGCACCAACGCTGACGTCTTTCCAGCTCCAGGTCGAGGCTGTTTTCTCTGCCCGTGTATATGATATGGCATATGAGCGGGCATATATATTGCTTTTATCAGGTTCAAATAGTCCCCAGGTTATGGACCAGTTCCATTCCCAAGAAAATCCTGAAGCTGAATTTGCATGTAAGCTGAATCACATGCACATAAAACACTAAGAAACACTTCCATATACATTAAAACACCTTAAACAAAGTGTAGCATTTTAATAGCGAGAACAATGCAGTAATAATACAGTTGCTACAGGTACTGGGGGAGAGAGAACCTGGACAATGTCTTATTCCATTCCAGCTGTTAAGTGGTTATCTGTTGAGGATTTTATATCATGTGTTTATTGTCTTGTGCTTTTGTTTGTGATTTACAATGTGTATGAACTGCCCAGAGAGCTTTGGCTATTTGGTAGTATGGATATGAAATAAACAGTAATCTAAATCCTCCCCCATGCAAAATAATAATAATAACAATCCTACAAAAAAGTGTCTGGTTTGGTGAAGACAGTGCTGGTTAGGTAACCAAAATAACTTAGCAGAGGCAAATCCAGAAAAATTGGTTTGGAGAAGCAAGAAGTGCCAAAACCATGAATAAGAGACAAAGGATTGACTCCATGCTATAGAGGACCTTTGTGTGCTGTGACAGAAAGGTGGGAGAGTGAATTGGGTAACAGGAAATACTTAGGCAAGCCTTCCCAAATCTAGTACCAATAAGTAGCGTTGGACTACAGTTCTCAGCATCCTCCAGGAAGCTGGAGCTGGGGATGCTGGTGGTTGTAGTCCAGTGCCACTTGAAGCAACCAGATCTGGGAGAACTGATTTAGGGGAATTGTCTGCTTTTTCTCACTGCCTGTTAGACTTATCCTAGCCTGGTCCTCCAGAATGCTTATTAATAGGCAATTTCATTTGCAGCAGATTCGGCTGGCTGGCAAGAAAGCAGGTCTTGTGCAGAATCCTGGGGGAATCTTCTCTTCCTCCTCTGTTGGAGTCCCATTGCTCCAAGCAGGAAGGAAACGATCCAGCCAAAATAGGTTGTTCTCAGCTTCCATAGTCGCTCTGGTTGCATGTTCAGCTGATGGCAAAGAGTCACTTAGTTAATATCTGATGCAAGGTCTGTCTTCTGAATCTCATCTCTCCCCCCCCCGCCTTGCTTATTTTCCCAGGATGCCTTTGTGGAGCTGTACAGCAACAACATGAGGCCTTTGTTTGACTTTTCCTGGCTGCCTCTGAAAACAATCCTGAGCCTGGCGGTCGTGGGCGCGTGCATCACCCTCGGTGCTTACCTGGGCCACAAGTGACTTCAACCAATGTATGGACTGATGGAAAGCCTTTGTTAACGAAACTGAAAAGAGCAGGGGGGCAGAGGAAATAATATGTGGTATGTTTGTTTTTTTCTGGAGCATAATGCTATTATTTTATGAGCCAAGTATCTTTCTGTCTAAATATTAAATCAGCTATTACTGCCAAAGGGAATATTCATTTATTTTCTACACTGCCGGAGAAGAGTTATTTATTAAAGATATTTTACATTTAACCTGCTATTTTCCTGAAATTCTGCAACCTGTACGCATATACAACATGATATTGTTGTAATGAAGTTTAAGGAGACTCCAAAGATCTTCAGCTTTCTAGCAACGTGTCATCCAACAGACTATTTTATTACAGTAGATTGAAGAATGGGCATAAAGACCTGTGTGGTTTCTCCGTAGGGACTGGGCATCATGCCACAGTGTGACATTGCACTGAGGTCTTGCAATTCTGCCCATGGAAGAGGGATCCCAAAATGCAGCACGAATGATTTTAAGACCATTTCCAGCTACTATCAGCTATGGGATGTAGCAATCTCACATGGTACTTACTCATAACAAAGAGAGACACAAGACTGAGGCCAGTAATAGCCCATATCCCCAAACCCAACAGCTGCATCTGGAGCATTCCCTGATGTGACAGCAGATGGAAAAACTGTTTCATACCACCTGAGAAGCATCTTCTTAGATGACATACTGTGCCATTATTATGCACCCAGTTGATCATCACTGGGAGGAGACCATCCGTGGGTCCTCAAGCAAGCATTTTAAAAGCCTGAAACTACGTATTTTGGAATTACCGCTTTGGTGTATTCTTCATCAGTAACTTAACTATTAGCATGCAACCATCAGGAAGCCGTAAGTGCCTGTGTCTGCCTCATACATCCGGAGCCCGGAAGTCCTGGCTCACTCCTCCGCTGGAGTGAGCGTTTGCTCACAGCTGATCCTGCTTTACTTACTGAATTCTTCTTGGGGATCTTGAAAAGCAATTTGCTTTGGTTGCTTAATATCTAAAAGTTAAGAGGCACAAGATTCATTTGGCAGGAAGGAGTGATCAGCTGATGGAGATTAGCTCTGACTTTCCTTTTGTACCACAACAAATGCCAAATTAAATTCTATTCTGTCCCTTCCCGCACCCTGTCCCTGCTAATTGGAACTTTATTTTCCTCAGAAGTATTGCATGCCAGTTATTTCTTAAGACAATATTTGGAAGGAAGGAAGGAAGGAAGGAAGGAAGGAAGGAAGGAAGGAAGGAAGGAGGGAAGGAGGGAAGGAGGGAAGGAGGGAAGGAGGGAAGGAGGGAAGGAGGGAGGGAAGCTAAAGAAGCTGCCCAATGTGTTTCAAGAAACTTGAAGGCCCCCTGTTTTTTGAGGTGCCTATTGTCTTTCTTCCTTGGAAGGAAGTAAAATCACTTTGAACAGGATAAAGGCAGAGTAAACAATAAGGCGGCTTTTCTGAGAGTGCAATATTTTGTTCATTGGTCCTAACCATATAGGTGGAACACCAAGGCTCAGCATTGTCAGGCATCTGTGAAGGCCCAGAGCCCAGTAAGGGGCCCGCTGCCAAATTACTGGGGCTCCCTGGCCCTTCTCCTCCTCCCTCCTGCTGCTGCATGTTCACGTGTCCTTCCTAGCATGCAAGCAGAAACCAGAGCAAGGCGGACTGGAGGTGGAGGAGGAAACTATTGCCTTGAGCTTTCCATCTGGATTGTGGTGCAAATTGGGTTCAGAGATAAAGGGCATTTGTGGAGACAGTGGCCAGGAGGTAACCCCACCCAAGAATGTGAGCCCAGTGAAGGCAGCCCCATCCCTCAGATCTGAAACTGACAATGCTTAGTGCGGCAACGGGACGGGCGCTTCACTGCTGACATTCTTTAGGAGCAAGTTAGAGGTGATTTCAGTTGGGTTACCTGTGGTGAACTCAAGCCCTAAGGTCAGAGGACTGATGGGAAGTTCTCTTCTCACCTATCGCTTTGACAAACTCTAAGTAGGACTCAAGCCAGTAGACTATTACTTCTAGGTAATAGATGGACCATTGGTATCAACAGAATAAATCCAAGGCCAGGGTCGAAAGAACTCCATGTATACAGCTAGTTCCTTTGCACATGCTCAGGACTTTACCAATTTTTGGCTTCCAGCAGCTGCCTTTCATATTTCAAAGGATTCTTCACTGTGGGATCTGCTAAGCTTCATGATTAGCCGTCTTGGGGGAGAGGAGCAGGGGAAGGGGCAGTGCAAAGAGCCCCAGCATATGCAAATATATCAAATCATGGTTGGTTCGATCTCAGCCAGTGAGTTTAGAATCAGTGTGATGACTGTTAAAGCAAAGGATTAGTACATTTCTAGAAGAAATACAAATCTGAAAAGGGCAAGTTCCCAGTTAGATACAGTAGACCTGTTTGATTTCTCTGAATTTCTGTCTGCCTTTCTTTTTTAGAAATGTTTTTTTTTTCAAGTTGTTTTTTATTTTCCTGTTTATAAGGCTGTAAAGAAATTGAATTTATGAATTCATAGTTGTCAGTGATAAAATGTTGGACCTGAAGTACTATCTCAAAAGGCATGTTGCTTGAGATGATCTGTGTGTGAGAGAGAGGGAGAGTGAGAGAGAAAGAGAGACAACAGAAACAGATCAAAGTGAACTATCTTAATTTGTGGCATTATATGCAAAAAAATGGCTCTAGGGAATGTAATAATTTCATAGTGAATAGTTTGATATCATGAATGGGATCCAGACATACTCATACTTCCAGTATACCCATTAAAATTAATGGGGCTTAAGTCTGTCGGGACTAATGCAAGTTGCATTGACTGCAGTGGGTCTGTGGAAAGTATAACTAAGCCTGGGTACAACCATGTGTTTTCAAAGCTGCTTTAAAATGGATAGAATTTAGGGAAGCTGCTGTTGCTCAGCCTCCATTCAGTTCAGTGGCGCATGCCAAGCAGGACTCCCCAGTGACGGAGCCCGGTGCATTTATGCATCTCTGCACTGGGAGGGCCACTCTTTCGTTACGGCACTTGCATCCAGCATTTCAAGAGTGTTTGGAAAGTTAGCTGTTACGTTTCACATCAGAAATAAAAGTATAAACTTTGGCAACTGTTCTTACTGCTGGGCAATGTGTGTTTCAGCTTCACTAAGATAAAATATTTAACTTTGCTAAAGCTAAGCTGTTTATTCAGACAAGTTAAATCTGCCTATTTATAAGGAGCAATTCAGAGGAAGTCTCCTGACAAACAAGAGTAGGTTTTAAAGATGCCTAACATCTACTGGATTGCCCAAAAAGTTGTGGTGGGGGGGATCTCATTTATGGAAATAACTCATTTCTGTACAAACCGCACCTCCTGTGCCCTCAGTTAAACTACGTGGGCCTATACCAGCAATGCCAGTCCAGCATGTGCCCTTGCCATGCACAAAGAACTCCACTTTTCAGTGATTTGGATCAGGTTGCATGTCTGCAACTTTACCAAAGCTGGCTGAAATGTGTGTGCATCATCACTCAGATATTCAGGACTTAAGAACCCTCTCGGTGCACTTGAACACATCTTAACGCTAGGATGAAGCAGTCAGTTCCGTGTGTGAATGTCTCCACTTAAAAGAACTGTGTTTGGGTTGCAATTGGAGAATATGAAAGTCTTGCTTGTGGCATGAGCCATGAATACTGCCCATGCATGTTTGAACCAGCTCTTGTGCAAACACGTCCTGGAAGGCTGTCCAGGAGTAACAAGGGGGTGGCAAAGAAGGATGGGATGGTAGCACCATGTAACACACACACTCTGGAAGACATGGTCCGATGTCCCTCAGGAGAGTTATGCATTTGAACTGCCAGAACAAGCTTCCTCTCCATCAGCTCGCTCTTTAGCTACTGAAAAACCTCCAGGCAGATTTATTTAGGAACTGACACAGTGTCTGCCCACTTGTCCATGGCGAGTATGGAGGACAAGCACTCATTTGGGTGCTTGAACTAGCACAGCCTTCCCCAGCTTGTTGCCCTCCAGATGTGCTGAGATGACCCCCCCCCCCATCATGGCCAGCCAGCAGCATCCCCCTCACTCTGCAGGGCATCATGTTTGTGAAGGCTGAATTAGACAGGAAAGAACTGCTTTAGCTGGAGTGGCTGAAGCAGGAGCGAAGCTGCATCCAACGCAGCCAGGATGGGGTAGAATGCTTCAGCTTCCCCACCGCTGGCCTTGGGCACAGGTGACCTGTAGGACATTGTATCTGCTCCAGGTTTCAGTATGGACATTAAGGGAGCCATCAGTGGTGCTGAATCTTTTTGGGGGCCAAGTTCAGGACTATGGACAGCTCCTTTGAGGTTCAGTCTGAGACCCAGGCTGCTTCACTTACAGTGGAGCCTGCTGCTGGCCCTGGTGCTACCACCTCAACATGGAGGCTTATGGGACTGAGCTCTTGCTGTGGAAAGCATGGACTTCCCCCCGCAAAACCCTTCATTTCATGCATTCTCCTTGATTTTCAAATGGTGACCATAAACTCCTTATCGTAAATACTGGATTATGGGCCACTAAATGTTATCATTAAATTGCTGTTTATTTTTTTATCAGAAAGTTTACATTGTCAAAATACAATGTTAAAAGACCTGCAAATGCCTGTGCTGCTATATATGACCATGATTATTTGAACAAAGTTTATTTTTGGTTTATCACCCAATTTCAAGATGTTTCAAAGCTGCTTTCGATGTCATTTGGAGTAGTCACATTCCAGGCTGTGGCTGGATATTTTATTGTGTCTGTGTCCATTGAGCTTCTCCGTATCTTAATTAGCTGTATGCTAGACAAGTCTAGGAGGCTATTGATAGTCTATGTCCTAAAGGTCTTAAACTATATGATAAGTGGGCATGCTTTCAATCCCGCTCTTTACTGCAGAATTGTACAGTATTGTGGCTGCACTAACTGTAAGGACCTTTGATATTGTTAGTATTCATGGTAAATATATTTAGAAAGGTTGAATGTATATAAAAGCTGGAAGCTGCCCTTCCCCTTGGCTTTTTCACCATGATGCTCGAGAGTCCTTCTCCTTGCTGTTTTTCCTGTAGTAGATGGTTATGGTTCAGAACATGGTCAGCTGCCTGCGGTCCTTCAGAAGTTTAGGTCTGCAGGTTGCATCAGTCCCAGCCAACATAGCTAATGGTGAGGGCCACTGGGAGCTATAGGCTAGAACACCTGGAGGAGCACAAGTTGCCTACCTCTGGTTTTGAAGAAGGAAAACTCACAAAAGCAGGAATGCTGCTGCTCCAGTCGTTTATGCAGCACACTTTCCATTTGCGTGATGCTTCATGACTTCCGTCCCATTTCCTCCCTTACTGCAAGTTTGCAAAGCAAGCCTCATTTATAGCTCAGGAAGAAAGACTCAGTTTGCAATCCTATACACACCAGGGCATTAGTCTCACTGATTTCAATGGGACGTATTTCTGAACTGAATAGGTTGCACTGCTGGGAACTCTCCCAAGCCTAATAAGCTTATGGCAGAGCTGCAATTTGCACATGAGTTGCTTGGTTCCTGGGCTGCTGCTTCTTACTTCTTCTTACTTCTCTAGCCAACCATATTGGCTCAGTTTGACCCTGTGCAGCATCTGCAGCCCACTTCAAATGGGTCAGTTCTAAAATTAACCACGATTAGGGTACGCATGTGGCACTAGCCCAACTGCAGTTGTTCTGCCATCCGAGAGCGGGCAGGGTAGCTGCACTCATCCCTGAACTCAAGGACATCAGAAGAGCCCTGCTGGATCAGACCAAGCTTCCACCCCATATCAAGTGGTCAGTAAGAAATGTAAGTAACGTGCAGTGGTGACCCTTGTCCGGGGCTCCAGAGCTATTTCACTATTGAGCGAATGTGCGTCACTTATGAGAGGTACATGGAGCCGCCATGTTTTGTGCCAGTCAGCTTTGGAATACCACATGCTGGAAAGAAAGAGCCAGGAAGACAGGCAAAGCTTATTGCCCTCATGCCAAGTTTGTGTTTCCCAGAGAAATCAGTTTGCTCTGTTGTTGGAAAAGGAAGAAGGACCAGATGGATCTTTAATCTCATCCAGCAGGGCTGCTGTTCTGTAATAATCTTGAGTTTGCTTAGAAAAATAGCCATTGTTGGCATCAACGGAAAGTCTCCAATATTGTAAAATTGCAACACTTTCAAATTCAATAGTGAGACAAAATAAATGAATTTAGTCAACATTTTTAGAAACCAAAACGTTTATTCAAGTAAATTAATTACAACTTTGTTTGTGTGCATCTTTCGGTTTCATCGAAACATTCTTTGCACCTTCCAAAATCCTCTTTTTCCAGTTCCATGTGCAATGCATCCAGAGGCCCTGCACTGAGGATCCCAATCAGCAGCAGAGGTCTGTTTCCTCTGTCTCTGCACTTGTGCACATGCCATGCTGTCTGAGAGGTGATGGGGTTTGTAGTCCAATGCATCTGGGGTTGCCAGGTTGGGGAAGAAACTCTGAGGAATAGGAATGGGGGAACAGGGAACTCTGTGCATGTCTACCATCCAGCTTTCCCTCTCTATCAGACAGATGTTCTGTGCTTGGCATTTAGGCACAAGTAAACTGCAGTGAGGCAAGGACATGAAAGCCACACAAATATTCCAATTCTTCTCAGTAAATGAGTTAATTTTCTGATAAACAGTGTAAGGTGGATTGTGCTTGAGTTTTTCTTCTGCCAAATTCATAGTAATGAACACATCTGAGTTTATATCTGTGCTTTGGATGTTGTATGTAATACTAAAAAAAATAGTTTGCCTGTCTGTTATCATTAATTAAAATAATTGCATAGTTTTGTTTTAAAATTGCCATAAATCATGCTGCCATTAAACATTCCATTCAGCTAATTTTGTGAGAAAAAATAAAGCGCACTGTGACATGTGGGCATTTTTGTTTATTCTTGATTGTCATGAACCTTGTCAATTTGATCCTGACTCATATAAAGTTAAATTAATGCTTCCTTAAACCACAGAGGTGTCAAAAGCATCCATTTTCACTTGTAACATCATCAAACATTGTGGGTTTTTTCAATCCAGAAAATATATTGCATGTTGCGTGTCACACTCTGTCAGGAAAGCTCTGATAAGATAAATACATCGCTGTATACTTGTTCAGGCATGCAAAGGAATGTGCGAAGGCTTCAGGCAGGGATGGGGCATCTGCTGGTTGTCTGGATCCACTGACATGATGGCAGCATTGCCTGCTTTCTATATATTTGTTTTTATTCAGTGTGAAATAGCTCTGAGATCCAGCACGGTCCAAAGGCATTGCATACACGGCTAGATCACCCTGATCTTGATCAAGGTTCACCAAGAGGAGTGAATCTACTTGTGGAAGGCCCCACTGCCATCCGTTGTTTTTGGATGCCCTCTTTGCAAGGCGTGCATGTGTGCGTGCACACACCCATGTGTGTGCAAGAGCATGCCTCCTACCACTGACCCCACTGAGCAGGATCTCCTGAGTCTCTTTATAGTATTTTCAAAAGCGGAAAGGACTGCCCTAAAAGAAGAAAAATCCACATCCATCAACACAGTTGGTCCAGCATAAATATGTTTTGTGTCTAGAATAATAATTGTTACATTTATATGCTGCTTATGTTCCACTTGCAAAGGCACCCAAGGTGGTTTACATGGTCCTCCTGTGAGGTCTGCTAGACTGAATCATTGACTGATCCAGAGTCACTCAGCTTTATAGTCTAGAGGGGACTAGAGTCCAGGTCTCCCAAAGCCCAGTTGGACACTCCAACACTACAGCACACTGCCTCTAACTAGGACTGAAGTCGTCACATTCTAAGTCACCCCCACCAAGTGGCTGCTAAGGAAGCCACACAGATGGGTGGTATGCACAGCTGGCCTTGTGAAGGCCTCATATCACACTGTGTAAGAACCATTGTGAAGGAAGAAGAGGCTGGAACGTGGGGCTGATGCCACTCTCGTGCAAGAGCCCCTTCCCTTTTTGGCCCCATGGGTGCATCTGGGCATGAGAGGGACTGCAATGGGCAGAACTGCAGTGACCCCACCTACTCAATCAGCACTTTAGCACCTCCCGTGTCTGTGCATATTCGGTTGCCTTTAATACCATCAACACATGAGTTACATGGCAACATCTCTCTAACAAGGAAGGGATTTTGTCATCCAGCTAATTTCTGGCAGGGCAAGGTGGTGAATGCTTCTTTCAGACAAAAGTCTTTGCAATGCCCAGCAATTGCTTCTTTTTGTGTGAAGGGTAGCGATTGCTACGCATCGTTATTGTACTGAAACGATCTTTAATACTCATGGATGTAGATGTTCTTCTAAATTACTTACCTGCTTCACGGAAATTAACAAATTGACCGAGAAAATGGATTCCCAGCATCCCTTTGGCCACTAAAAGTGTGATACTACAACACTGGAAGGATGAAGACCGCCTACAAAGCATAGGATTGAGGACCTGATGGCGCTGCAGTATTTGAATGGGGGACACGAGAGGGGCTGTCATCAATCTGTGGATATAATTTTTTAAAAGGAACATTTTTAGAACTAAAAGTTCTAAAACTAAATAAAAGTTCTGGGGGGCAGATGAAGGAACTTAACACTGGTCTCAGTGCTCCTGGCAGCTGCTGGAAGATGCCCAGTGCTGCCACCAGGCCTGCTCACCAGGACACGGGCCCAGGATGGCTGGCTTGGGTAGCATCCCCACACACGCCCTCCCACTTTGAGTCAGCAGGAGCCACTTGAAGTCTACATCCTTCCTACCTTAGGGAGTCCCTCTCCGTGTTGATTTAGCTGTTGAAACATCCCTGCACAGACAAGCAGGGGAACTGTACCAAGTTGCTATTCCTGCCTCTAGGCTCGATTCCCCAGGCATGTCTGCCAGCCCCTGAGAAGGCCCCGCCATGCTTGTGGAACCCGCTCCGGCATCACATCCACGGGGAGGCATTGTCTGTCTGCTACCTGCCATTCCTGGTCTATGAACAAGACAAATTCCATGTTAGGCAGAAGCAGGACGGGAATCATAAAATTGCAAAGATCATACTGTCCTTGCACTGGTGCAGCCACACTTTGAGTACTGTGTGTTGTTCTGGTCACCCACCTACGAAAGGATACCGTTGGGTTGGAAAAGTGTAGGAAACAGCAACTAAATGGTCAAGAGGCTGGAGCTACTCCCTCATAAAGGGATGTTACAACGTCTGGAACTATCTAGCTTGGGGGAAAGGGGAGCAGGGGAAAATATAGCAATGTGCACAGTTACGCATGTTGAGGAGCAAGTGGCTGACCACCTGGGCTTATGCCATGCAGCTGATGGCTGGGAGGTGTGGGACAGCTACAAGGAGGCCCTTCTTCGCACAGCGCAAACCATGGAATTCCCCTCCACGGGATGTTGTGACGGCTACCAGTTTGGAGGGCTTTGAAAGGGTATTGGATACATTCATGGAGAAGAAGGCTATCGGTGGCTCCTGGGCCTGATGGCTGGATGCCACCTCCAGGATAAGAGGCAGTATTCCTATGTGCACCAGCAGAGGGGTGCGAGGGCGCCATGGCACTCACATCAGCTGGGTGTCCACCTTGTGAACAGAGTGCTAGACTAGATGGGCCCTTGGTTTCTTCCACCAGGGCGCTTCTTAAATTCCGACATGTATTTGTACTGATCACCTGGTTGTTCAAGGGCCACATATAAGCTCTGAAGACACCCAAGAAGCTGCCATTTACCAAGGCAAATTACTTGTTCATCTAGCCCAGGCATGGGCAACCGTTTTTCTCCCTGATGGTGGCTGCATTCCCTCATGGCTAATCTATTGGAGGCCAGTGGTGGTGGGTTCTCTTTCTCTTCCTGTCCCCTCTTATCCTCCCTCTTTCTGCCATCCCCTTTTCCCAACTCTCGCTGTTGCTTCCCAGCTTGCAGACTGCCAGGGAAGGGGCAGAACAGTCTTGCTAGAGCTCTGAACTAATAGTGTGCAAATAGTTTTCAAAATTAATCTGAGAACTGCATGAAAGTGGGTGAGGACAGCAAGTAGTCCAGGGGCCTCCACCTCTAACCAAGCCCAGTACTGTCAATGATGCCTGAACCTTTTGGTGGAGATGCAGAGAACCAAACCTCAAGCCTTCTGCAATCAGCACACGTCCCACTGAACAAAGGTTTCTCCCCCATTTGAAACTTCTATGCTAAGAACTGATTTGAGACCTCCCCTCCCCCAGTTCTGTTCTTTAAGCTGGAGTTCCTTAGACTAGGAACAAACTGTCAAGACTCTGGAACACAGGAAAACTTTGCCTGTTACTTGCCAGAGCAGAATGTGCTGTCTAATTTTACCATGCAGCTGGTATCTTCTAAGTCATTGTCTGGAAGGGATTGTTGACTGCAGTCGCATCCTTCCATTTGCAGTTATGCAAAGACAAGACTGGCAGAAAACCAAAGTGCTCTCTCATGTGGCTGTAAATTCGTGTTACTGGTGGACACTGACAGGAAACTCCTGTGAATCGGAGTTTTGCTCAACATCTGGAGGCTCAGCACTGAATTCCCTCACTGTGGATGGATAAAGCAGGTGAGGCACTCTCCCCCTTCTTAACATCCTCTCCTCATTACTGACTTCCTCCTGTCCAAGTCCTCGCATTTTACAAGGGATATTTTCTTTGCTCTTCAGCTTTCTGTGTTCACAAAAAACAGCTGTTATTTCTCCAAAGGAACATTAGAGGGTTCCCCCTTCCCCCAAGGCTGCCCTGCACTTTCCATTGTATAATTCAGTTGTTAACAAAACACAAATGGTTCTCACGTAAGCTTCTCCAGCAAAAGCTCTTATGCTTTAAACTTTTAAACATGGCTTGATGTGAGAAAGGTGTATATTTGACATAATTTTCTTATAACATATCTGAGAGTGCAACTCAACAGAATGTGTCATGCAGCCTTGATCATCCAAACACTGTCTTTCTTCCGTGTAATCCGAGGGTGTCGACACTTTCAAGCCCCCCTTCTATTACTACAGTGCAGAATTGGTTTAAAGCATTTGTACATCACCATTTATTAAATTCCATTCCAGGACAGTTTGTAAACACAAACATGCAATATGAGGACCCACAGATGGAAACCCATCAGATGCAACCTTTATACAAGCCTTCCCCAGCCTGCTGCCTTCCAGATATGTGGGTTTACAACTCCCATTATGCTTCCCCATTACTGTGGGTTATGGTGGCTGTAATCCGAAGGCTGCCTTGGGCAGGCTGATATTATGTTAGGCAGCAATGTTGAATCCCAAACCATTTATGACATGAATGTGGCATGCCAAAGCCTTGCACTGGGTCTGCAAATGAGCAGCTCCATCCAGACTGGAGTAATGTGGGCAAAGCCAGCCGTGCCGGTCAGCTGCCAAGCATAAGTGGATCTGAGGCTCTGACAGCATGCGAACTAGGCTGTCGACAGGAACCTTCTGGCACTGCCCAAGTCAGAGCATCCCAGCTGTAAGTGTAAGCAGGGCTTTTTTTGTCACAGAACGCACCAGAACGGTGTTCCGGCACCTTTTTTTCCAACGGATTTTACGAAGTGATTTTGAATCATAGCAGATCAGCAGCAAACCTCATTCACATGGTGCCTGCAGGCTGCTTTTGGGTCTGCTATCTGCTATCTGATAGTGAGATAGTGAGGGCGCTGCTGCTGCTGCTGCTCGGCTTGGGATTGGTGTGCATGTGGTCGAGTGCTTACTGCCGGCGGGGACCTTTTTTCTTCTTCTTCTTTTTTTTTTTTTTTACAAAAAAACACTGAGTGTAAGGATATACACTGCACAGGTGTCTAATGTGTGGGTCAGCCACGGCCAAGCTGGTGCCTTCCAAATGCCTTGCATTGCAACTGCCATCAGCCCCAGCCAGCATGTCCATCGGCCAGGGTGACGGAAGGGGAAGGCAAGCAAGCCTGGAGGGTGCTGCCTTGGGGAAGGCTGCCCCATGTGCCAGCCACCCACAGAAGCAGCTCTGATTACTGCCAGGGTTAGAAAGATAGAAACTATGAAGACAACTTGGGTATAAGGTTGCTTGTTTTTGTACATCCACCCTTTAGCTAACTGTGTAGCAGCATAGCCACTGGAGCCATGCAAGGCAAAGCGAGATGTATTTTGAGTGCTACTCCTATTGATTAAGAAGCAAGAAAATGAGAGAGGATTGTAAGAGGGTGTTACAGGATGTCTCTTGTTTTTTATGGTAAAATATGGAACTTTACCTGGGGGTCATTCCAGAGGACAAAAGGTAACTTGCTAAGATTTTGGAAGGAGAAGCCATTAGATTATCTATGTAGCAACTTAGCAAAACTTGTCATATGGTAAGTCCTGTACTGCCATGCTTTAAGAAGGCAGGTCTTGGGTCATTCCCAAGCTATACTAGCAGGCATAAATGTGAGGCTGAGAAACGTCCTTTTGAACGTTCTGACTTACTCCTTCTACAAATAGATGGTGTGTTGGAAGAAGCTGTAGGGAGAAATCAAAGCATAATCAGCTTTGCGTTCAGCCCAATCTTCAGATCTATTTGGAATTTAGTACAAGGAAGTGCCTTTACAGTCACGAAGTGCAGTGAGGAAACCTCCCACCTCCTTAGGGTCTCGGAGGGGTAGAAATACACTTCAGTTTCAGTTGGAATTTGAATGAACTGGGCCTTTTTCATCTTCACTGACTAGTGGATGTTCTCTTTTATGGCCTTATTTGTGTCGTTTCTAATTTAAAGAGGATACTCTTTTATTTTTGTAAACCACTTTGAACTATTTTGTGAACAGCAATCTATTTTAAGCGAGTGTATCTAAATTTACCCTCTTTGCTCCTGCCTGCATCCCTTTTCCGTTACAATTGCCAAGAACTAAAATGCTCTTCCCCCAGACACCCAGTTCACTTCCTTTGTTATTGCATTCAAGGACCTCCTTAAAAGACATCTTTTCTTCCTGGTTTTCCCTGACTGACCTTCCTCTCCTCTCCTCCCCTCCCCTCCCTAACATACTTGTCTTGGTCTTTGATTAGCTCTTTAATCTGTGAGCAGGACCAGAGTGATCTTTAACTTTTGTATATTACCTAATGGTTTTAGGAATTGTGTAAATTATCATAATTCCAAAGCCCTTCACATCTGACCTGCTACCAGATCAATATTGTTCCTTGAAAAAGAATGCTTAAACCATTATACTTGTACATGCCACGTAGCATTTAATATATGTTGAATTTGTAACAAATGTGCACAAGAGTTAAAATGGACCTCGGCACATGAAGTACTTAGGCAAGCCGGCATCATTATTTATGTATTAATTTCATTTCAGTGGCATCCCATAATGGATAGACCCAACCCTGGTTTTCTTACACCAGCAGTTTTTCACCTCTCTTTTCAACTGCAAAGAAAACTCTAGACTGCATTTCTATAACCATATAGCCAAGTCATAGTAGCCAAGAAGTTACTATTGTAACTCAAGCCCTAGATCGTCTTTTAGTGACATCTCCTTAGTTCTGGCCAAATTAGATCTGGAGGGATGGTATGTGTAGCATCATCCCAGGTGTTGTTGAAATACAATCCCCACCAGCTGCAGTCGCACAGGTGAAGGGTGGAAGAACAGCAATCCAGGAACATCTGCTATCTTTTGTATTTTGTATTTGATGTTGTAAGCCGCCCCGAGGCCTTGGCAAGGGGTGGCATAGAAATGTTTTAATAAATAAATAAATCCCTGAAGTAGGTGTTAATTCCAAGCCAGGAGCATGGATGCAGGAGGTTTCATGATCCCTGAAGCCATCCGAGTTGGAATCTGAGACGGAACCCTCTGAAGAGCTCTCAAAAGACAAGGAGGAATCCTCTGGGTCTCCATTTATATCAACTGTGGGTTACTCAGATCCTTCAGAGTCTGGGGTGGGTCATCTAAGATGTTTAGCAGGGAGCACAATCTGAAAATATCTGATGATCCCACAAAGTGAAGGTTCTTCAAACAAACCTCAGCACCCTCCCAGCCAGGTCTGTGCACCTTCACTTGGCAGTCTGATCTCTAACAGGCTCTGTGGAGGAAGAGAATCATCTCTGGAATCTTGTTGATCATGATCTGCCTTCCCTGGGGAGCTCTTAGAGTCTGAACCTAGTCCCAGCCTGAGTCTTGAGCCTGTTTGTGGATTCTGTATGTGACAGATTTAAGCCCTTACTTTGCTGAGGCATATTCTTCCATTTTCATTGAGGGAGGAAAAATATGTCTTTTTACATGGATTTTTTTCTTCTTCATGGGGTTCGTATTTCTCTGCCTCTCTCTCTATTATATTAACCAAACACGAGAATGTGCTGCAATATGGTGGACTTGTAGCAATACACAAGGCTTTTGTCCCATTTGAATTTTAAGAGCTGTCGTTCCTCTCTCTAAAAAAAAATCTCAAAAAAAGGCTAAAAACATGGAAAAGCTGCTGGAAGATGATGACATTCTGGAAAAGCCTCATAAACTTCCATGACCAAGGGATCCTGAGAGCAGAATCAATGCCTCGTGTGCAGAAGCCTTCATAGCATTCTCCTTCAGGCCTATTATCTAGAACAGTGGTGGCGAACCTACAGCACGCGTGCCACAGCAGACACGCAGAGCCCTCGCTGTCGGCACACGAGCCAGGTCGACCCAGCATCACCCCAGCCGCTGAGCATTGGATAACAGCGCACATAGGGGCCATGCGCATGTTTGGAAAGCAGCAGTGGCAATCACATTACAAGCCATGACATATTAACCGTGACTTGTCCAAGCTTTTCCATGGCCAGTCAGTGCACTGCCAAGGGGGTGTGTGTGTGTGTGTGTGTATTTGCTTAGACTGCTGTGAGGTGTTTTTTCTAAACGAAAACCTCAGTTTTCAGGTTTTATTGTGTTTAGAATGGGCAGAAAGAGCTGCTCAAGGAAGGCTTTTTCAAAATCGTCCACCTTTCAATGCAACTTTACCCCTATATTAGGGTTAGGGGTGTGCACCAGGGTAGGGTTGGGGTTAGACAAACGAGGTGTCCTGGCATGGTTTTGATAGTTAGAATGTATTTAGAATGGGCAGAAATGATGAGCTGTGCAGAAAGAGCTACTCAAGGAGGGCCTTTTCAAAATCGCATTATTTTCAATGGAGCTTTAGCCCTTTATTAGGGTTAGGGTTACGAAAATGAGTTGTCCTGGCATGGTTTTGATGGTTGGAATGTGTTTAGAATGGGCAGAAATGCTGAGCTGTGCAGAAAAAGATACTCAAGGAAGGCTTTTTCAAAATCATCCTCCTTTCAATGTAACTTTACCCCTATATTAAGGTTAGGGGTGTGTCCCAGGGTAGAGCAGTGGTGGCAAACCTATGGCACACATGCCACAGTGGGCACGCAGAGCCCTCTCTGTCGGCACGCAAGCCAGTTAGCATCAGCATCGCCCCAGCATCCGAGCATCGGATAATAGCGCACATAGGGGTATGCGCATGCTCGGAAAGGAGTAGTGGCGCCAGGTGATGACATCATGAGCTGTGACTCATTAGCCGCAACTTGTCTGAGCTTTCGCCATTCCAGTCAGTCCGCTGCCAAGGTGAGTTGTTTTTTTAAACTAAAACCATAGTTTTCAGGTTTTATTGCAGTGTTGGCACATTGTGATAAATAAGTGCATTTTGGGTTGTAGTTTGGGCACTCGGTCTCTAAAAGGTTCGCTATCACTGATCTAGAATCTCCTGTTGTGATTGCAGCAGAATGTCTTCCATTTGAACTTCTGCAGCAGCATCACAGTTGTACCCCACTGTTCTACCTCTCACAAGGAATCCAAAGAGGGCTGACAAGGTTCTCCTCCTCTCCTTTTATCCTCACAGCAACTACCAACTGAGGTAGGTTCGGCTGAGACTCTGCAACTGGTCCGAAGTCACCCAGTAAGCTTTGTGGCTGAGCAGGGACTAGAACCTGAATCTTCCAAACCCCAACTCACCTCTCTAACCACTACGCCACACTTGCTCCCCTTTCAGATTTGTCCTTTCAAGTCTGGCTTGGTCCACCGTGGCCTCTTAGCCAGGCTGGAATGGGATGGTTACATTGGCCGGGCTGGGCCTGCCATTAGGTGGAGTGAGGTGTCTCTCTCAGACAGAAGTCAGGGGTATGGAGCAGCTGCAAGGAGTCCGAGGGCAAAGCAGCAAGTCCCGTGTGGTCGGATCTACTCCCTAAGCAAGGCTGCTGCTCTTCATGGGGCAGAGGGCGGTGTTGTGCCAACACTGCTAAGTCAGACGCAACTGCCAGTCCGCTCAGCTCGGGTCTCTGGTCAGAGCTCCATCTCGTCCTTTCCCCCAGGTCTTGTCCTGGCACCATCCACCAGAGAAGCATGGTGCCAGGATGGTGCCTGTCACTGCAGCCTTTCTCTCCCCGCTACAAGTAAAGCTTTCATTTTTCAACTGATGCTATTTGATTGCCATTTATCTCTTACTCTTTTGATGAAGAATTTTTGTTTCGTTGTGACTCTGAAAAAGGAGAGAGAGAGACCAATTCCACCTTTTGTGGAAAGGTGTGATAAAAAGCAGCTGAAAATGAACAAACAAAACATTGTCATTAGGCCTATATCATCCATTCTCTAACTCAGCACAAACCGAAAAGTTACCCAGGCCTCCTGAGTCTATGAGGCTGTGTGATTAGACCAGGAGTTGTGCTTTTGGAAGGATCTTGGGGTAGAAATGCAGAAAACACCTGTATCTGCACATGCAACGCAACTCGGTTGCAGCTCAACCTTTAACCATCGTTGGGAGTCATCACTGCCAATTATTCTGGGGTTACAGATGTCGCTTTTGTATTCAGGTCAAACGGCTGGTTTCTTTAACAAGAGAAAAGCTCTGCCAGAGAAATCAAGTTAAGGTGGTTTCTTTTACTGGATGAACTCCCCTCCCCACTTGAAACCTGTAAGATTTACAAGGCACATAGAATTTCTTCAGGAAAGAAGGGCTGCAAAGGTGAGTAAGAAGGAATGCATCTTCCCACAAACAATGAGCCAGCAATGGACAAGCAGAAGGCAGATTGGGATCTATTGAGGGGGTGGATCTGCAGTAAATCCCCAAGCAGTTATGAGTTGCAAAAAGGCTGCAAAATTATTTGCCAGCTCCATGGACAAGTTATCTGACTCTGAGCCTCAGTGTTCCCCATATGTAAAATGGGATGTTTATGCTTAAGAGTGCAGGCCAGAGAGTTGCTGATCCTTAACACAGATCTGATCACAACAGCACTGTACCATTGCTGACTTGGTACTGCTTCACCTCACATTTCCTCATTTGTAAAATACTCGCACTGACGGATTGCCTTTCACCAGTTCTGCCATTCTGCTGACCAGCTTGACAGTTTTGTCGGAGAACTCAGACCTGTGCTTGCATATGTTGGTTCTCCCAGAGTAAGTCTCACAAGGTGCAGTACCTGGCTGGCAGCACGGCACCTTCATGGCGCTGCTAAATGGTGAAGACAATCTGCTGGGGCTGAAGGAACAAGATGCGAAAGGATCATGAACCAAGCTGAAGCTCTGACATAGGCTCCCCAGGTGCCAGAGAAGAGGGAAATGCACTAACTGGGCCTGTGACTGGCGGCACCATTAGGCCTTTGGGTTGGCTAGGACTGGTGGAAAGACTAAGAGGTTGGCATTTTGCTCTTGACCGATCAACTCAGCTGTACCTGCCACTCTTCAGACTACAATGAACACCCACATTCCTACCTGGTTCCTGACAGAAAGTCATTGCCATTGTTATTGTCTTCTTCCTACTCTTCCAAAACTTCACAGTCCTTCCCAAATGTTATTGAGAACAAAAAAGTCAGCCCTGAAAGGGCTGATAAAGCTAATTGATTTAGAGTTTGTCTTAAGAAAGAGAGGAGAAGGAACTGCTTTGCAATTTAGCTAGCAGGAAAATATCTAAGACCCCGTGGCCATTTGTAGGCTTAAGAGCAAGCTGGACAGTTTGCGAAGAAGGCGATGACACTGAACAAAAAAAGATGGTGGATTTCCAAGGAGGGGAAAGTAAAATTCCTTTAGGTTTGGGTAATCAGAGATCTTAGAGATCAGACAGAGAAAAGAGGGCAGACCAGTTATTAACCTCAAACTGAGCTTTTTTTCTTCTTTTGCTGAGGCTAACATTGTACATTTAAGCCCAGCTGTGTTTAGTGGCTTTGTGCAAAAGCAGACATTGTCCAAATGGAAGAAAACAGGAGTTTTCCATCCAATTAGATAACTGAGTTGGCTGCTAGCCCCTGGTGAATCAAAAAGAAAAGAAAAGATCCAGTGTAACTTCTGAGACAGAAGCTAATAGTAAATATATTGCTTATGTGACCATGCTTGTCCTCACACATTATTATGAAAAAATAGCATTTCATCAGAAATCCTTTTCTTAGATGTGTTCATTTGATTATTCAAGACAGTACATTTGTCCAGGAAAGAAAATTCTAAGAGTTCATGTAGACCATGAGATGGACTTGCTGTAGCGCTCTAACAAGCAATGGGGTTATCACGCAAATTTCCTCTCCCTGCCCAGTTCACGAGAATATCGATAGGTCTCCAGTGCCCTTATCTTAAAGCAGCAAGGTGGAGTTGTTAAATGTGATTTTAATGTGGAGAGAGAAACTACAGGACCTCTCAGAAATCTGACTTGGTTCACAGCCCAAATCCTAGCATTTGCCTATGGCATTTATTTATTTATTTAAAACATTTTTATGCCGCCCCCATCGCAACAAAGCCTCGGGGTGCCTTACAACAAAAACAAAGTTATACAAAGTTATGCAAAAACAAAGTTATACAATAAAAATATTAAAACCCGGTGCATCTTGGCTTAAAAATTTTAAAATCCTACACAACAAATTAACACTTAAAATAAGTTTTAAATAAAAAGGTCTTAGCCTGGCGCCAAAAAACAAATAATGATGGCGCCAGGCGGACCTCTCTGGGGAGCGCATTCCATAGATGGGGCACCACCACAGAGGAGGCCCTCCTCCGGGTACTCACCCTCCTAATATCATTCACAGAGGGTTCCTGGAGAAGGGCATCTGTTGCTGATCTCAAGGGGCGGGAGGGCATATATGGACGCAGGCGTTCCTTTAGATACCCAGGACCCAAGCCGTTGAGGGCTTTATAGGTCATAACCAACACCTTGAATTGGGCCCGGACTTCAATCGGGAGCCAGTGGAGCTTCATGGTCATTATTCATCTGCCACGCGTGATCTCCCACAAGTATTCAGATGTGCAGAAATCGCACACATCCAGCCTGAACACAAATGAGCTATGGCTCTACTTTTGCAGTGGGAGCAAAATCTAGAATATTCCAATCTAACAGTGCATTCTAGTTCGGATGCCAGATAAAAGTGCTGTTACCTAACCAGAAATGTATTCTTGGGTCTAATATATTTGGGTCCCATACAATGAGTAATCAACAAATGCACTTTGTTTTTGTCTGGATAAATTGATTAGTTAGAAAGTCTTGAAATGTCAGCCCTAATTCAGTTCCCCCATAAACATCTGGAGCAGCCTAGTAATAAGGCCAAGCAGTAGCTGCTTGGGGCAGGGCAAGCAGCATGGTCTGAGAATCATGACTTCCCTTCTGAAACATCCTAATGTGCCAGTTCCACTGCCTGAGCTGTATCTGCAAAAGGAGTCCTTACAGCAAATGGAAAGTTCTTATCAGAGCAAAACACAACAGTGAATGCCAGATGCTTGGGACACTGAAATGCACGCATGCTTTTTTCTTGTCCTGGGGCTGTGCACATGAGCCAAGGGGGCACATCAGAGGCTTACTGAACGCCTACTGATGTGATCGCTGTAGGCATGGTCATTGCCGGAAAAGCGATTGCAGATCCTGCGTGTGCCAGGCCCGTGGCCAGTCAAATAGAGAACCACCATCCCCATCCCCTGCTCTGCTGAAGGTTTTATGGGTGAAATGGCATTTCCAATGTCAGCCTTTGGGGTGGAGCGCCAAGAGCTGGATTTTGCCCATGGCAGAGGCTGCACCCAACCAGCTGTGAGCTGCATGTGGAGGATTTCCTGGGTCGGCTGGCACAGGTGCTCTTCTGCCTGAGGCAAACCATACGATGGTGTCCCTGTGCTTCCAGGCATGGGAGCAGTGGGGTCCTAATTCAGCACTGGTGGGTGAGGAGGCGGCATCCTCTATACTGGAGGGCAGCAGCCTCGCTTAGCGGGTACACACAGCCCTGTCATGGAGGAACTCATCCCTCTGTCATCTCGTAGAAATAAAAGATGGCAAAGAAAGATGCCAGGAGCAGGTGGCTACTGTCCTTCTCAGCATCTTCCACTTCAGATGACTGCCTCATTCTGCTCACGGCAGGTCTACTCAGTCAAGGCAACTTTGTAAATAAGTTTGCCATTGATCTGACAGCCAGTGTAGTGTCCTGGTTAGAGTGTTGTGCCGGGATCCAGGAGATCTGAGTTCTAGTCTCCACTTCGCCACCAAGTTTGCTGGGTGACTTTGGGTCAGTCACTGGCTCTCTGCCTAAGTGACCTCACAGATCTGTTGTGAGGATAAGATGGAGTGGAGGAGGAGAATTATGGAGGGCACCATGAGTTCCTTGAAAGGGAAAAAAGGGAGGGAAATAATGAGAATAGTTTGGGGCAAAACTAATAGAAATGAAAAATGCCTTGCCACTCATTGTCCTACACAAGCACTTGGAGTATGAAGTCATCCCATAATATTTACATCAGTGTGAAACTGAAAAGCAGAAGCAAACAGAAGCTGCAGCGGGCCATTAAAATCAAAACCAGCTCCTACACTATCATTTTGCATCATTCCACATCATCTCTGACTTGCTGAGAACAGTTTGGGGCTGCTGCATAATGTGCAAAACTCAAACAGTGTTTTTGTTCAAGAAACAATCCAGGTTTGCTCAGCAAACTTGGGAACCGACTCTCCCACTGTAACATTTTCCACAGAAGCGCAAATCCCTCTGGCAGGGCATGGAAGGAAGAGTTGCCGTGACCCACTTTTCTGACACGGTGGGGTGGTGGGTGCACGTGAGATAGAGTTTTTGTTTACTCTAGAGCGGCTCTCCCCACATTTTTCCTTCCATGCATGTGAACTCTTTTGTAGAAATAATCCCCAGCTGTTGTAGCCTCAAGAGCAGGATTAACAGCCTCAACAGCCACATGGGCGGTTCAGCTGGAAGTGCCTTAAATGTAAAGGCTGTCTCAGTGACCAGGGAGGAGAATCTGGCTAAACCTTGCTTAGATTTTAAGATCTTTCAGGGAAGTCCTATCTCGGACCCACTGCTGTCAGAGACATGTTTATATAATATAATATATATTATGATCCATTTGGAAAGGAGTGCTGTTGTTTTGCCTAAATTCCTTCAAGATATTCCCAAGGACTTACACTCTCTCTCTCTCCCCCTCTTTCTCTCACTTCTTGAGGGCTAATGGTGGTTATTACTAATTATGATGACTTTATGTTACTCTGAGATCAGGACTAATTACACAGGACTAGCAGCAGGTGAAAGCTTCTGCCCTCATGACTTTCCAAGAGTGTCCTGTTAGTCACTGTGGAAAACAGGAGGCTGAACTAGATAGGTTTTTCATCTGATTCTCATCTCAAATATTGATTTAGAGAAGCTCCTCATCACAGGTTCTCACAAGTTCTTGGCATCGTCAAACAACCGATGTTATTCATTGCAACAGGAGTGGGCAACCTGATATCTTCCAGATGCTTCGGACCACAATTACTTTCAGTTTCAGCCAGCATAACCAACACTCAGGGATTATGGAAGGTACCTAGAGGTTACTATATTGTCTAGAGGTCACCAAGCTGCTTAGCCCTGTACAAACCAAACAGAACTGAACAGAAGACAAACGAAGAATCAGTTAATATACACTCCTGAGTTACAGACTGGGGATAATGAAGGATTGGTGCAAGAATGAGCTGTAGGTTTATGCTCATCCTAACAGATGAAGGACATCTCCAATGGTCATGTGCATCCATCTGTCCATGTACTTCCCAGCTTACACTCACATGTTTCCTCTACCTCTTTCTGGAGACTTAACAGATCGTGTGTGTGCGTGTGTCTGTTTGAAGTACTATCAGGTACTTTGACATGAACTCTGGATGATGAGAGCCCAACACTTGCTGTCAACTGGTTGTTGGCTGGTGACTTCTTTTTTTCTTTTTTTTTAAATACCAGTGCTGTTTGGAGCTCCTGGCAGGTGTTTTCTGCATTTCTACCCTAATATAAAGCCTGGTGATGGCAAAGGCAAGTCATATAACTCCTCTCCTACAGAAAGAAAATAGGGTTGGGGTACACTGAGGGCTTATGAGCATGGAAGATTCCCTGGTTGTAAGGAACAGCCATAAGCAGCATGTGTGAGTGCATAACACCACAAAGAACAGCAAGTCACCCACAAAAGGGAAGCAGGCAACCCTTTCCAAAACACCTCAATATTTTATGCTTCCCTTTGCACAGCAGTGTAGAGACTCAGCCCTGTGACCCTAATCAACCAGGCCTACCTGAAGCCACCATCTGGCAGTCCTACATTCTGCAAATGTCCTATTAATTTTCCTGGCTTTTAGGTCATTTCCCCCACTTTAATAGGTTGAAATGCCTCACCGAAGGCTTAGTTACTGGCAGACAGAATGTCAAACTGGAATAAGAGGGTACTTCTCATGCATTGGCCCTGCCCTATTGTCTTCTGTCCCACCCACCACTGAAATGTGCTGCCTCCAAGATGTTCTCCAAACTGAATTCATTCCATAGGCTGCAACAGGTAAAATAGTATCCAGTATATAGTGTATAAAAACAATACAGTTATGTTCCCTTATATTTTCTCAGTTAAGTGTTTCAGTCATGTATTCCATCAAGGATGAAGCACTTAATTTTTTTGTGGCTGGTGCTGTCAACTGAGCAGAAAACAGACCCAAAAAACCTTTATCCCCATATTCCTAACTCCTGCACCTGTCCTTCTGAAATGTTGCAGGTTTCTTACTCAAGGACCTTTCTGTGTTGTCTGCATGCACAAAGTGTCCATAAAATACAACAGAGGGAAGGAAATCCTTTCCTCAATTCATGCTAAAGTTGCCTAGCACAATCCCTACTACTTTTCTTTACACTGGGAAAAGCAGCTTTTCTGCAGACTTAAAATATAAGACAGAGCACACAGTGAGGCAAAATTCCACTAAGTTTGCCCCACAGATACAATCTCTGCTGACATGGAATCTTATACAAACATCCTGCTCACTGCCCTCCTAACATTTAACAGGCTTTGCAGTTTTTAATGCTATTATCTTTAATGACATTTCAGAAATAAGTATTTGATGTATTATGTATAGCTGACATAAGCTTCTTTTGAGTACAATGGTAGAAGAGCAGGATGCAAATAAATTGCTTACTTACCTGCAATCCCATGACCTCTGGGAGGGCATTCCAGGGGCTTCAAGATGTTTTGAATGTTTGCCAGCCGTCACAGACACCTCCACAACCCTCTGGCATTCGTTCCATGGGTGTGTCAGGCACAGATTGAGGGGAAACGATTGAATCTTCAGGATACGTATTGTATTGCGTGGGAAGTGAAGTGGCCAAGTCTGCTGAAGTCACCAAATTATTTAAAACGATTACAGCAAAAAGAGATTGGAAGGAGCTGAAAAAGGATCTCTTCAGACTGGGGGAATGGGATTCAAAATGGTGATTGTGGTTCAGAGTAGGCAACTTTAAAGTGATGTGTGTTTGGCAAAAACCTTACATATACATCTGAACTACTCATAGCAGTGCCTGACCAAGAAAGAGATCTTGTGGTTGTGGGAGAGCACTGAGAATGTCAACTCAGTGACTGGCTGCTATGAAAAGGGCACACTCCAGGTTAGCTGTAATTAGGAAAGGGAAAGGGAAAGGGAAAGGGAACGGGAAAGGGAACGGGAAAGGAAAGGAAAGGAAAGGAAAGGAAAGGAAAGGAAAGGAAAGGAAAGGAATACCAAGACCAGAATGCCTGTAGAAGTGTACGGTGTGAAAACACATTGAATACTGTATACTGAACTGGTCATCATGCCTAAAAATTATAGATATTATAGAGCTGGGAAAAGTGCAGAGAAGGGGCAGGCACAAATCCTCTATGAGGAAAGCCTGGCTGTTTAACGTAGAAAAGGGATAGGTAATCGACATGACCAAGATGTACAGAATTATGCATGGTGTGAAGCAAGTTGATAGAGAGACATTTTTCTCCCTCTCCTAACACTAGACCATGGGATCATTCCATGAAGCTGATTAGAGGGAGATTCCAGGCAAATAAAAGGACAAACTTCTTCACTCAGTTAAATTACAGAATCCACTTCCTCAAGGTGTAGTGATGGCTACCAATTCGGATGGCTTTAAGACGAGTTAGACAAGCTAATGGAGGGTAAGGTTGCCATTGGCTTCTAGTACTGGTGGCTCTGTGCTGCCTTCAACATTAGCAGCAGGATGCCCAAGTACACCAACTGCTGGGGCACATGGGTGGAGGGCACTGCTGCAGTTGTGCCAACTGTGCCACCTTCGTCACTGTGCCAACAGGATGCTGGACTAGGTGGACCCTTGGTCGGATCTAGCAGGGCCCTTAGGTGTTTGCACATTCAGACGTGCATCCCCATTCATTTTCTCAAGTGAATCATGCGTCAATATCTTTTATAAGCCCAACGAGGAAGGCACTTCTGTATAAGCCCTTTGGCATATTCCCCCATCTCCTCCACACCGCATCTAACAACATCTCCTGACTTTTTGTGTAGCATTTTCAGGGAGCTGGAAGAGCTGTCCTGGAGAGGATTAATAGGGGAAATCCACTTCCACCAGTAACTCTGGATCCAACCCTAATAACTGAATTGAGAGGGTGGCACTAAGACATATGTTGAAAAACCCTGAGTAACTTTTCAAAGTTGTCTCTTACTCATTCATTCATTCTTCTCAGGCAAGGATTGTCCCTCTTGCTGCGAATCACAGGCTGAAGTTAAACAGCAAATCGCAACAAGTGCAACATTATTTCTACCTTTACATATAATATATTAATACTTCAGGACTGGTTCAGCTTTCACACAGGACCGGCCCAAAACATTCGGCTGCCTGAGGCAAAGTACAAGATGGCAAGTCTCTGCTCATCCCGTGTGCAGAAGCCAACCGATCTGGTAGCTGGTTCTTGGTTTGGCACCTGTGACTACAACACATCCAAGAACATGACTGGGGTGCAGGGCAGCCCATGTGGCACACGCACAGCTCCGTCCCCCAACATTCGCCACTGTTTCCTGTCTCTGGCAAGACCGTTCCTGCCATTCGTCATTTCTTTCCCATGCACGTTTGGAAATAACATGTAATATGGAAATCAGGGCTGAGGAAGTGTAACATTCCAGGTTGGGTGATGAAATGTTCTTGCCTCTAATCCAGGGCAATCCCTTCGGGAAATCAAGAACCCACCTTGCCCCCCAAACCACCACCAGTTCTGCTGCCAAATTTTGCAGTAGCAGCACATTTTATTATTATTATTTTTTACAAGGAGTGCCTTGGTTTCAAGGGAAAGATTTTTACTCTGCTGTATGAAATTTGGTGACAGAAATGGTGGAGGAGAGAGGATGCAAAAAGAAAAAAAGAAAAAACAGGTGGAGGTGCATAGAGTACATGGGGCAAATGCTGGCCATCCCTGCACTAACAGAAAACAGATGAGCCATGAATGAGGTCTGAGTGTTATTCTCTGGGTCTGAAATCTTTCAAGGTTTAAGATTAAACTTTACTATATGTGTGAGTTAAAATCAAAATGTACCTGGTGAGAATAATTAGGGTTGGGACAAAATTTGAAGTATTAGACTTCCTGGAGATGTGTGAAAAGACAATGACGGGAAATCCTAGCTGATGCTGTTTCTATTATTATTATTATTAGTCCTTTCATACATCCATAAAAAAGCAGAACAATAGATGTGGAGGGCTAAAAATAACCTACAGGTCTGTATGGCGTGTTTAGTTAACAAGGAAGAGCCATGGTCTGAAAGGACTGATGACTTCTGCTCTAGCCGATGACTAGCTGGCCAGTTCACACATACATGTGGTCTGCTGCTTTCTTGTACACCAGCTTGTCTACACTGCTGTGCAAAATGCCGCAGAGATATTGTCTCAATAAAGAAACAAACATTGTTGGAATTTGCTAAGCCTGACACCTTGCACTTCAGTTTTTCTCCATGGAGATGATACCTGGGCAGAGGTAAGCTCTCACCACAAAATTAGGTCCACAATGCACTTTTCGCACCTGCAGTGTCGCATCAAAGTGGGTGTGCATGTTTGACTGCACCTATCGACGTCCTTACTCACTGCCGCACAAGAGGACAACTCTCAGGGGTGCTGTGAGTCACACGTGCCACAAGATGTCACAAGTGTGCCGCATTTACAATAGCCATAAAACTGAAAACCCACTGTTGTTTCAAGAGGCCACCATCTGGATGCCTTTGCGCTTGCATTTAACTTCTTAAATACTATTAAATAACTAATTCCGTATTGTTAAGGGGCTTTTTGTATACATAATGCACAGCTATTCTTCTGTCATTCATTTCTTTTGCAATCCTTTCATTACCTTAAAGACGAAACCAGGGCCGCACTAGATACAACACCCAACCCCAGCTGTACTTCCCTCCATCTCTCTGCAGCTCTCCACCCCTGCCCTGCTCCACCCCACTCCAGTATGGCAGATTCCAACTTCCCATTGTCTGTCAATTGAAGGTGGGAGTCAATGGCCTCCCCACCCACCCTCATGCTCCCCCGTCACTCAGCCATGCCCAATGTGAGGCAGCCCATGCACAGGGAAGCAGAGGACTGCTGCCCAAAGGCCCCCCTTTGGCAGCAGTCACCCCTGTTCCTGAGGCACCTGCTGTGTCCCATGGCTGGAGGCCTGAGAGGGGAAGAGCAGGTAGGAGCAGCCTCAGGAGCCCCACTGTGACCTGTGACGGATCGAAAGTCAGGCACAGCTGGGACTCCTAGACGACTTTGAGTTCAATATCACACATGGTAGGCATGATGTGAGCGGAGCCGGCTAGAGTCGGGGGTCAGACTAGATGGCCCCAGGAAGACCCTTCTGACTTTCTCTGTTTCTATATTTCTAAAGCCAACCATCCAGAGACAGGCTGAGCAGAGAAAAGCCTAACAATGTCCATGAAGTTTACAGGATCCAAAACTGAAGATGAAATGGAGTAGGAAGACTCAGGCGTTTAATGGGGCTCAGCCAGCTGGTTCAATGGTTTGAGGCTGCACCTGTGGTTGCCCAAGAACTGCTAGGAAAATGAAACAAACATGTGCTGCTTGGTTCCACATGCGTGAAATGATCAAATCCAGCAGTTACTTGGCGCTCTCTTCATCTGTAGGTTCCTTGGATAGGTGAAAGGAGCAATAGAGAGAAACTAGAAAGTTCTTTTATATGAGCAACCTGGATATAATTTTTGTACTAGTTTAAAAAAAGCGGGGGGAAAAATCAAATTGGTTCATTCCACCAAGTGGCTGGAGAGAGCAGAGGTGATGACTTCAGTGTCAAGTTGTGATTCAGTTCGTTGCCTCCTTAGACATCTCCCTCTGACTGGGGAACGCTGGGAGCTATAGGACTTGTTTCTGCCTAAATACGCATAGGATAGCTGCCTTCACCTCTGCTGCTCTGTCCGACAGCCCTTGCCCATGACTTTGCAGCATCTTGCCTGATGAAGAGGGCTATGGATCTTGAATTTCCTGTGTTTTTGTGACATTAAGTGGTCCTCATAACAGTAACACCCGAGTGAGGAGTTTGGAATTCTTCCACATGTGGTTGTGATTTCTCCAAGACTGGGATCCATGTTCATGCTGAAGCTTACATGGAGACTGTTGACATGAAGCTTACATGGAGACTGTTGAATGTGGCAAATGGCAGCAGAAACAGTCGATGTTGCAGGAGTGGGGCTCCCACTGCAAGGGGGGGGGGGCAGCAGCATGAACCTGATCCGCCCCTTCCCCTTGATCTAAGAAGCACTTGAAAACATGGGAAGGGGACAACATTTTTAAAGCCCCCACAAACTAGGATAAGTGAAAAATCATAAATATACAAGAAATGCCTCATGTAGAAAAAAGTTGGAAAAGTGTATTTCTACTATCTGTTTACTTAAAATCCAGCATCTCTCATATCTATGTCCTGCCTTTTTTTTCTTTCAAGACTCTCAAGACATCTTACATAATTCTCCTCCTCCTCTCAGTCTTATCCTCAAAACAACAACCCTATGAGGTGAGTTGAGCCAAGAGTCCATGACTGGCCCAAAGTCACGGATGGAGACCTATGCTAGGCCTAGTTAGGGTAGATCCATCGGAATGAATGGAGCTCAGGGTCATCATGAGCACCACTTGGACTGCCACCCCTGGAAATGAGATGGGAGGCATGGCCATTCCATAGCCAGAAGATCTGCCATCATTTTCTCCTTTTCCTTAGGTGTTGTGTCTTTTTACCTCATAACCAGCAGACTGCCTTGTTTCACTGATTATACTTAAGCTGCTCCCAGAGTCTCTTTGGCCTGAGGAGTGGGATAAAAAATAGATAAATACACAGGATACCCTCTCCTCTCCCCCTCACAGCTGATTGATTTTCCAAGGAGATTGTGCAATGGAAAACAGGCATTTAAAAAATAGTCCCGAAGTCTCATATTTTCAGAGTTATCTGGGTTTTTTTTAACCTAACGCCAAGCTGGGCCCTTGATATCTTCTGTTCAAGCACAAAGAAGTAGTTGAATTTGTATTTCCATTTTGCCTTTAACAAGTAGATCCTCAAAATTATTTTTATATTTGAGTTCAGGCCCGTGCAAGTTTAAGCCTGAGGGGACCAAAGTGTGTCTTATTATAACATGTGACGTGGTATTGTGGCAATGGAGAGGCTAAAGACGTTAGCCCTGCTTGTTGTCATCCTATTACAGTAAATGATTAGAGTAAATTTCTTCAGCAGGCTGCAGCTATTCACTAGCCAGAACCGCTGCTCCAGTGTAGAGGTTACTTCAATGGGCAAGCCCCAAGTAATCTGCTGTTTATTAAGAAAGGGAGCAAGAGGGGCCTCGAATGGTCACTATGACCATTGATGAGAATTAGGAATGGTGGCTATTACTATTTTTTAAGCCCTGGAATACCCAAAATCTCTTATGGACATTTATGTGGAGACAGGTGCAGGGAACTACAGTGGTACCTTGGCTCATGAACTTAATCCATCCCACAACTCTGGTCAGGACCCAGATTGGTCGTGAGCCAAGTCAAATTTCCCCATAAGGTTCAATGTAAATAAGGTTAATCTGTTCTGTAACTGTTTTCTTAATCACAAAAATTTGAAGCAGTGACAAAGAACAACAAAGATTGCAGCCATCTCCCCCACAACCCAGCACAATTGCAGCCATCTCCCCATCCCCCAGCATGAGCACGATCTTTACCCCATGCGGAGTTCGCAACCTAAGGCAAAATTTTCTGAAATTTCTGTTTGCGAGCAGATTTGGACCAGATTTGGACGTGAACTAAGGCCTTAGTGAGCTGAGGTACCACTGTATAAGCAGATTTCATCGCTAGGAAGTAAATGGAGGGGAAATATAAGCAGACTTTGCAGCTGAGAAGTAAATGGAGGAGAAACTTATGTTTCCCGTCCATTTAATTCTCAGCCTTGAAGTCTAGAAAGAGCGTTCCAACAGATGGTTACAATTGACCCACCCAGTCTTAAACAGTGTTAGCCTTCCCCAACCTGGCGCCCCCCAAATAGTTTGGCCCTCAACCCCACCAGCCCTAGGATTTGTAGCCCAAGCCATCAGAATACCATGCGGGGAAAGGTGGAATTGTGTTTGTGTGAGGGTGGTCTATGCACAAAAATGACCGGATCCACGTCTGGGACAAGGACACAGTGCTTCATTGGAGGCTGTTGATAGCACGGGGCGGAGCGGGGGGGGGGGGGTCTACTGCATGATCTAAGAGGAGTGGGGGTATCTCCACGTGGGAATAAGGAAGCTCCAGCTATGGCTATGCTTGTTTTAAACTGATCGTAATACCGTAATTACGCTATTGCTCCCGCGTATCTAAAATCATGAACTTTTTGACGCTGCTGCCGTTTTGTGCTTTAGCGTTGCTCAGCGTCTCCTCTCCCTGGTCACCTCCTGGGGGCCAGGGCGTGTGTCTCGACCTCTTAAAAGAATTCAAAACCCAATCCCCGACCCCTTCAGACAGCCTTGCTCAACCAGGTGCGCTTCCGGTGTGTTGGACTACAACTTCCATCAACCCCAGCACACCAGCTTTGCTGACTGGGGTGTATGGAAGTCTCATCTGGGGCGCAGGCGAGGCGAGGCGAAAAAGACTACTCTCCGACGGGACGGGCGACCTTTTCCAACGCTTCGGCGGCCTCGCATTTTGGCCGCGTTCCCTCCAGCGGCTCGACGGCTACAGGTGCGCCAAGTCCGGCCAGCACCTGAAACTGCGAGCTCCGTAAAGCGAAACTCGGCTCTTCCCCCCGCCGGGCAGGTGGGTGGGGCGGCCGGAGGCGGACAGGCGCCGGCGGAGCGTCCCCGCTGCCCCCGCCCGGCCCTCCGTGGCCCGAGCACACGGAAGCGCGTCGGAAGGTGGCTTCGGGCAGCCCCGCCGAAAGGAGGCTCTGCGACGAAGAGGGGCGCCGGGGCGCCTGCAGGGGCTCCCTCGCACCCGCTGGAGCGGCAGCTCCCGGAACAAAGAGCGCCGGCGAGGCCCTTCGAGCGCGCGCGTCTTCACTCGACCCGGCGGTGAGTGGCGGGGAGGCGGCGCGGCGGAGAGCGACCCAGGGTAAGGGGAGCGTGGCTGCGATGGTGGCGTGGATCCAGGGCTTTCCAAGGCCCCCGCCAAGCTCCTTCCCCTCCGCGGCCCCCTCGACGACCTCGAGGGGACCTCCTTCCCCTCCTGCGCGCTCACAGCGGGATCCTTTTGAATGCCAGCCTTCCCCAGATGCTCTTGACCACCAGCTACGCAGAGTTAGTTCGTGGCTTGCCCGGACACGCGCCCCGGCTCTTCTCAGCGGTGCCCTGCATCGTTAGCGCTTCCCCCACGCCCTCGCCCCGCCCTCGCCCTCTGCTACGAGCCTGTTTTTCCCATCTGAGCTCAGCAGGAGATCTCAGGACTCGCTCCCTTAGCGGACGAATGGGGAGTGTACCAGGAGGGGAGCAACCTTTGAAACTGGAGGGGAGAGGGCCACTCTGAAGTCCAGGGTTCACAGTCGCCTGACAAGAGCAGACCCCTGGCGCGCAGCTCTCTCCGAACCGGCCTGGCTCTGCAGAGGCTTGCCCCGTCCAGCGCTCTTGCACCTGCCCCGGGGACCAGAGTAGCCAGCAAAGGGCTGGCAAGAGGAGGCTCAGGTGCACTGGCTGCACTGGTATCAGACGGAGGGCGGTAGGTCTTCCTCAGTTGTTGCCTCTGCAAGCTGGAGAGACTTCGTTCCTTGAGGGGAAAAAGCCAGAAGGGTTTAAATGAGCAGTACTGCTTGAAATCGGGGAAGGTGATCTATAAGTGTACAGCTTGCCCCGGTTTGCTTGGGCTCCTTGGATCTGCAGTCATTGTCCTGGAGTGTGTGTGCTTTTTGAGCCGAGCCAGATGGAGCTGGGGGTCAGACTAGATGGCCCAGGAGGATCCTTCTGACTCGCTCTGTTTCTGTGTGGCCTGGATGTGGTGCTTGCACGGTCTTTCTTGGCCTGAAGGATTGGCACTAGGCACATTTCCTGCTGCATAATGTTAGATTGAGTCACTGAAGCAGTTGGTGTGAGTTTGAGTGGACTCTGGGGGATGGTGGAGGACAGGAAGGCCTGGAGGAGTGTTGTCCATGGGGTCGCGATGGGTCGGACACGACTTCGCACATTGACCGGAGGTCATTGGACAGAAACTTGTTTGGAAAGATGTTTTTCATGTAACTTGTTGAAATAAAGGTCCAGGGTCCCTGAGGATCGCCATTGCCTCTGAACCCTCTGGACTAGCTGGCTTTTTGCCCACAAGTGCTTCCCCTCCTGCAATCCCCTTGAACCTTTTCAACTTCAGGATTTATTCTGAAATCAAATTCTTCCTCTTCCCTGACCATACATGCCTTTTTACAAATAAGGGTGTCCATAGAGGGCAGGATTCTTTAAAGACATGCAGACAGTCTCTTCTCCCCCTCCTAGGTAGACATCTGAAAAAGCAGCAAATTGTTCATTATTTATTATTTATTAATAATTTATTAATTACTATTTAATTTCCATTGCTATGGGAAGGGACAGGTACTTGCAGTTTTCTTATTCAGGGGCCAAAACAACTGGGCTGACTTTGGGTACTGCTCCACAATAAAATGCCTTGGGGTCAGCCCTGGATGTGGCTACAGAGACCTGTGAAGTGAGGAAGGGTAGCTGAGATGATATATTTATTTATTTAATTAATTTATTTAAACAACTTATATGCCACCCCATTGCATGAGCCTCAGGGCAGCTTACAATCATAAAATTCCGCATAAAATACAAAAAAAAATCAAATAATTAAAATACATAAAATAAAATAGTGGACACAGCCTGGTTCAATTTAAAATCAATTTAAAATATAGCTCAGTGTGTGGGGTTAGCATGCTCATGAGTGCATCAAATTTACTGAGTGATCCTACACATATTTACTTGGAAGTTGTATTGAGTTCACTTGGAAGTTCACTTGAGTTTACTTGGAAGTTGCATTGAGTTCAATGGGATTTATTCCCATGTAGGTGTACAGTTCAACTCTTCCTCCACAGTAAATATGTGTTCGAAGTTGCAATCTGTCTTATCTACCCTGAAGATAGTTCCAATATCTAGATTCAGAGAAAAAGCTGGGAATTGATGTCTTTGGTAATTTAAAAAAAGCAGCAACCAACCAAACAATTAAAAGTAGCCATGCTTGTCCAGGAGAAATTGAAGCCCCAGATTCATAATCAGGCAATACCTCAATTAGGAATTTTGATTGGTCCTAATAAAGCTATCCAGCTATGCATTTCAGTACTTTAAGAGTTGCAGGATGATGAAGTGGCTAGAAACTTAATACTGCAACACACAGTATAGATGTTAGGATTTCCAGAAATTAGAATCCAAGACCTGTTAAAAAGTTCTAGAATCCCGGAAACTGCCGAAATAAAATACTAATTTGAAACTAAATGTGAACCTCCCTTGCAGCAGTCCTCTCTGTCTCTTCACCTGGTTTTCACCTCATCTTGAGAACAGATGGTGACTCCACATTTTGTTTCAGATCTGTGCTTTTGGTGATGAGGTTAGAGCATGTGATGCTTTTTTCATATGTTTAATGGGAGTTACTCCTTTGTAATTGTATTAGTTCGCACTTAGATGCATGGATGATTATAGTCTGCAATACATTGCCAAAACCTCCCTTGCCTGCACAGTTTGCAAGTCATCAGTAAATGTTTAAGGTACCCACCAGACTTTTGCTGGTCCCAGGCCCTCTAGCCTCTCCATCTGGATTTGATCCTGAAGGGCAAAGGAAAAATGTGGCACATGGTCTGGGACAGTTCTCTCCTGAAGGCAAGCAAGAGGTTAGCTTGCCTGCCATAAATTGCAATACTTATTTCTAATGATGCACCTATATTTGAAATAGCATGTGCAGTGTTTTGTCCTGTGGGCCTGAGTTCCAGATCTTCTTGGTTCTTAGCACATCAGCTCCCCACATCCTAACCATTGGCTGGGGCTGATGAAAGTCCCAAAACATCTGCAGGGCACCAACTTAAGTGGGCTGATTTAAGTCTCCTATCTTCTGCTGCCCTGGTTTTTGGCAGGTTCCTGGAGTGGGGGCGGGGGAGAGAGAAGCTGGCAACTGAAATCTTTCAATCCTGACCCAGCTCTCACACTCTGATCCCAATCTAGGATCAGAAAGCCCAATTTGGGAAAGCCTTAACTTCTGGATGGGGGGAAAGATGTGTCGCAGCCTGGATTGCTTGTGCCTGGCTCAGGCAGTAGCATTTCCAAGAAAGTTGTGGGGAAAGGGAGAATGCTAAGAAGTGCAACTTCTCCCATTACAACTACAAGCTTCAAGAAACCATTTAAAACAGTTTCTGACCCACACTGCCCCCATCTTCCCCAGCCTGGAATCTGTTGGAGGTGCTGGACCACAGTTCCTATTGTCCCTAGTCACTCTGTGCTGGCTGGAGATAATGGAACTTGTAGTCCAGCATATCTGGAGGGCACCTTGTTTGGGATGGTTGTCCTACTTCCCCACAGGGTGAAATCTGGCTTGCTGAGGCTGAATCTTGTCTTCACCAGTTACTAAGGTGTTGCTGAAGTTCACTTATGGGATGGGGTCCGGGCTCCATCATCCTCTCCTCAAAGTGGCCCCATGGTAGACCTTGCTGGGAACTATGAATGCTGATGCAATGCACATTCTTCTTGGACCCTGGCTTTCATTTGGAAACAGAAACCCCAGAGAGCTGGACATTGAAGGCCGTGCAGAACAGAGCAGCTCTTGCCCTTGGGAGCTTGCCATGGATGCCTTTCAGTCTCCCCCATGGAGAGTTAAAAGAATGGAAAGGGCACTGCTGTTGCAAAACTGGCCCATGGCACTTGCAGCCTGTGACATGGGTTGGCTTCTTGCATGTGTGAATGAGTCATACCAGATCAAACACCAAAACCAGAATTTCCTCTTGGCTCAGACACAATACTTATCAGCTGAACCACTTCACACATTAAGCTGTGATTTAACTTGCTGTGAAGGGACTGTGTGCATGTGTGAACCCATCAGGGAGAATAAAAGTCAATGATTAAAAAAAAAAAAAGATTTTTAAATCTTTTTTATTTAAATTGGATTTTTTTAAATGGTTTTTGAGGAATAGGTATATATAGATAGTTTTCTATGTAATATACAATATAGGCCAAAGGTTATTCATCCTGAAATAAGGATTAGGTTTTAGTTATGTAGCATGAAGATGTATATTTCAGTGAAATAAGCTATATTTTAGGGACATAATAATATGTAAACTTTAAACAGTTTTAATTAATGGATTTTGGGAGATCTCTGCCATGTTCATAACATCATATTTTTATTGCCTCTTGAAAACAGGAATGTGTCCATGTTGCATTGTTGACTTTTTTCCTGATCTTACATCTTCATGCTGAATGCATCTTTTGGGCCTTCTGAAGGCTGAAGAGATTTGCTCGCTTGAACATATGCTTCTATTGGAAGCTTTAGAAACTAAACTACAAAGGGAACTTTCTCGTAATTAATGCACCTCCTTTGTCTTACTTGCTAAGCAACAGTTGTAACATTGTTTTGCAAATACTTGTCACTCAACAAATTGAATCTGAAGGCTTGTAAGTAGAGCTGTGTCTTCTGCATTGACAGATATCTTGTGCAGCCAGAAGATGTCTCATTTGGAGAGGCCTCATCGAGATAAAGATTACAGGCACAGAGAGAGCCCCTTGAGATACAGTGATGGAAGAAGTGGGAAACCATACCCACCAGATGGAAGGTAAGTGTGGGCAGGTTGTTTGTTTCATGTTAAAGAAAATAGGGCAGAAGTGGGGCATGAAACAATCCACAGTGTGGCTGTTCTGTGCCACATTTCTCTACAGTCTTAACCATGAATGCCATCCAGGGCTGCTATCTCCATGGCGACAACTCTCTCTAACCTTTTTCTATTGTAAGGCATTACAATAGCCCTAGCTACTAGAAAGGATTCGATTGTCGCTGGTGAGGGTGAGTGAGGCTGCTGTCTTCGGCACCGTAAGGCAATAGAAATTGGCACCTAACTATATTTTGCCTTCTTTTGTAAATTGAAAATTCCAGAATCCACATTCAGACAAAATTGTGGGTCATAATAAAGGCTCTGCCTGACTGGGCTTCAGTCTTTTTCTTGGGGGCTGGATGACTGAACTTTGATTTATCAGTGAGTTGTTGAGATAGTATGAGAACCTGTCATCACAATTCCAGTGGATTGTACTCAGCCATGTACAGTACAGTTCTCAGCCATGATTGTACTTTGCCTGCATATTACACCTGAGTGATTGTCTATGTACAGGAGATGCAAGAATTGTGGGCATAGTGTGGGTGTAGGAGGAAGACAAAGTAGATGTGTACTTTAAATGAAAGGAAGGGCGGAAAGAGAGAGGAGGTGGCGGAAGAATGTTTTACAGAAAGGTAGGCTATAAATGTGTGTGCAAAGGGGAGGAGTAGTCAAAAATAGCCGTTTGAAGGGAGAGTGAAAGCCAACAGCTAGATTATTTATTCTGAATGAAACATAGAAACGGAGTGAGTCAGAAGGGGTCTCCCAAGCCATCTAGTCTGACCCCCGGCCCTAGCCGGCTCCGCTCATGACATGCCCACCATGTGGACGTCCAGCCTATCCTTGAACACCCGCACCGATGGGGCCTCAACCACCTCCCGGGGAAGCCCATTCCACACCCTCAGGGTCCTGACTGTCAGGAAGTGCTTCCTGGCATCCAAATGGAACCTTGGCTCCCTGAGCTTTGCTCCATTGGAGCACTTTCTGCCATCCTCTGCAGGGGAGGAACAGGTCTCTACCCACCTCCATGTGACACCTCCTCACATACCTGTATGTCACCAACATATCCCCTCTGAGTCTCCTCTTCTCCAGGCTGAAGAGACCAGTTCCCTCAGTCTCACCTCATATGGCATCCTCTGCAAACTGGCCACCAACCTTGTGGCCCTACGCTGCAGTGACTCTAACCTGGCTATATCCTTCCTGTAATGAGAGGCCCAAAACTGAGCACAGTACTCCAGTTGCAGGTGCGCAAGAGTTGTATAGAGTGGTAGTAATACCACTCTCGATCTAGAAGCCATGCTTCTGGCTATGCAATCAAGGGTGACGTTCTCCCTCTTGACCGTCGCATCACACTGCTGAATTTGCTTAACCTGGACTGATCACTTCTGGGTTCATATAACCTCTTATCCTATATCCATTTAGCTGGAAATTAACTCTATTGAATTCAATGGGACTTAACTGCTTGCATATGCCCACATGGCAATATGCTGTAAATTCCTCCAACATGCAAAGCCACAAAATAGGTAAGGGAGAAAATGTGTTATCCCTATTAACTCAGATTGTATCTCAACTGTGGAGGCTAGGATATACACCTTTTTATTATCTTATTTCTCAGACAATCAAATGTGGAAAATTGGATTCATTTAGGGGAGCTGAGTAAAGAGGGTAACTTACTTCAATACTCTGTCATTTTTGCTGCCTCTGCTTAAGTTCTTACTGCAACTTTATCCTCTTAATGCAGTTGGTACTGAGGCTCTAGACCAGTGATGGTGAACCTTTTAGAGACCAAGTGCCCAAACTGCAACCCAAAACCCACTTATTTATCACAAAGTGCCAACACTACAATAAAACCTGAAAACTGAGGTTTTAATTTGGAAAAAACAATTCACAGCCAGTCCAAGCAAATATATATACGTAACCTTGGAAGCACACTGACTGACCATGTGAAAGCTTGGACAAGTGGCAGCTAGTGAGTTGCGGCTCGTGATTTCATAGCCTGGCGCAGCTACCCTTTTCCGATCATGCGCATTACCTCGATGTATGCTGTTATCCTCGGCTGCTGGGGTGAAGCGGGGGCAACTTCACTCGCATGCCAATAGAGAGGGCTTTGCATTCCCGCTGTAGCACGTGTGCCAGAGTTTCGCCACCACTGGCCTAACCCTACCCTGGTGCACTCCCCTAACCCTAATATAGGGTGAAAGTTCCATTGAAAAGAGGGTGATTTTGAAAAAGCCTTCCTTGAGTAGCTTTTTCTGCACTGATCATCATTTCTGCCCATTCCAAACACATTCCAACCATCAAAATCATGCCAGGACACCTCATTTTTCTAAGCCCAACCCTGCCCTGGTGCACAGCCTTAACTCTAATATAGGGCGTAAATTCCATTGAAAAGAGGGCGATTTTGAAAAATCCTTCTTGAGTAGCTTTTTCTGCACAGCTCATCATTTCTGCCCATTCTAAACACATTCTAAGCTAATATATATATTTTTCGCAGTGCACTGACCTGCCATGTGAAAGGTCGGACGAGTTGCGGCTAATGAGTCGCAGCTTGTGATGTCATCGCCTGGCACCATTATTCCTTTCCGAGCATGCGCATGGCCCCTGTGTATGCCGTTATCCAATGCTCGCCTGCTGGAGCGATACTGGGGCGACTTGGCTCACGTGCCATAGGTTTGCCACCACTGCTCTTGACTAAATAATCAAGGCAAGATTTCAAAATCCTCAGGTGGCCATGGCCCTTTCGCCACTGGTCAGTAATCTGCAGCCTTTCTAAAAGCTTGCAATTCTTTTCCTAAGACTTGGTTATGGGCAGTAAGAGATTTAAGTCAAAATGTGTCCCATACCCTTTGTCTTTGGACCCACCCGTTACTAGAAAGCATTCCTTGAGAGCTTTTCCAAAATTCAATTTGGTCCTTTGCCTGAAATAGGTTCCCTGCCCTTGCTTTAATAATTAGCTGCTTTAAGTTACTGTTTCCTTAACAAAGCAGCACATCTTGGTTCTTGTTCCCTGCTTAAATCCATTTGTCCTTCTGCCATCTCCACCCCACTTAGGTCATCTGGAATGATGCAGTAGTCTGTGCCTTGTCTCAGACTCACTTTGCAGATACAAGGTGTCCCTTGCATTAGGCTCACGGTGAAGATGAATATTCTTCAGCTGGTGCATTGTCTCTGCTCTCCTTGAAATCTCCCCTCTAGTCAGGGATTTCATGGAAATGACGCATCATAAAAGAAGTCAGCCAGTTGTCTCGTCCTGCTGTCTCACTGCTTCTTGTGGACTATCTGGCCAGAAGCCCCTCTTCAGAACTCTGACTAGAACCTTCCTTTCAGGGAAGCTCACGGTGCCTGCCTTTGTGAATTCAGTCCCTTCATCAGACTCTTAGGTGATGCTACTGTCTTTTCCTTCCTCGTGTTCTTCTCTGCCCAGTGGTGGGCAGACTTTAGTTTGTGGAGCGTACTTTGTTTTCCACTAGAACCATGAGCTCTGCCAGCAGATGCCAGGTGCAAAACAATGCAAAACTAAGTTACTTCTAAACAGTTGTTTAGACCAGAATTTTTTATTGGTAACTGGAGATCATACATACATTTCTTCACACTGCAGTTAGTCACAACTTAAATAACATTGAATTCACTGGGTATACTCTGGTTGAGAAATTGAGGAGTTTTGAGATAGACCAATGCACTTGTCTGATGGATTAGGACATGGTTGACTGACTGAACCATTAGTGGGGAATCATCAAGATGGCTGCCAGTGACAAGCGGGGTCATCCAGGGCTCTGTACTGGAGCCGATCCTGTTTAATCTTTTCATAAATGACATGGAAGAAGGGGTGAACAGTCTGCTGATCAAATTCGCAGATGATACTAAAACTGGGACAATGGCCACAACTGAGGGGCAGGTACTCCAGAACCAGAAGGATCTGGACAGACTATGGAAGTGGACAGGAGACAACAGGATGGCATTCAATGTGGATAAGTGCAAGATATTGCACTTGGGGCATAGGAATGGGTGTCATCAGTACAGGTTAGGGGACAAGTGGCTGGAGAGCATCACCTGCGAAAGGGATCTCAGGGTACTGGTTGACTGCAGGCTAAACATGAGTCAGCAGGGTGATGCGGTGGTCAAGAGGGTGAACGCCACCCTTGGTTGCATAGCCAGAAGTGTGGTTTCTAGATCGAGAGAGGTATTACTACCACTCTATACGACTCTAGTGCGCCCGCAACTGGAGCATTGTGTTCAGTTTCGGGCCCCTCATTACAGAAAGGATATAGCCAGGTTGGAGTCAGTGCAGCGTAGGGCCACAAGGTTGGTGGCTGGTTTGCAGGGAAAGCCGTATGAGGCGGGTCTGAGGGAACTGGGTCTTTTCATCCTGGAGAAGAGAATATTCCAAGGGGATCTGTTGGTGACATACAGGTATGTGAGATGTTACACAGAGGTGGGTAGAGACCTGTTCTCCCCTGCAGAGGAGAGCAGGATGCGCTCCAATGGAGCCAAGCTCAGGGAACCAAGTTTCAATTTGGATGCCAGGAAGCACTTCCTGACAGTTAGGACCCCAAGGGTATGAAATGGGCTTCCAAGGGTTGAGGCCCCGTCAGTGAGGGTGTTCAAGGACAGGCTAGACATGCACATGGTAGGCATGTCGTGAGCAGAGCCAGCTAGAGCCGGGGGTCAGACTAGATGTTTCTATGGTTCTACTCTAAATATGACTAAGTCTGGATCCAACCCAAACTATAATAATAAAAAAGGGTGTGTGTCTGCCTGTTAGCACCATGGCACCTTGACAGTGAAACCTATGGACCTGAAACTTGGCATTCATGCTAAAAGCACCACAGGGTTGTTTGGCTGGTCCTGACTGCAGGATCATTTGGGTTTTTCAGTGGCCTTACTGGTTTTAGTGATATTCCATGTGCCAGTGGTCTTCAGGCACTAGGTGGCAGGTGTCCGTAGCCAGAGCATTGCTTTGCAGTCAGCACAGTATGCACGTGGAGCAAGAAGGCCAAGGGAGTGATGTGGCTGTCCCTTCCCTGCCGTGGAGCAACCTCCCCTCAAAAAATGGAGTGGGTGGGCTGTTCACCCAGAAGATTACATCTAGGTACCATGGCAGAGGCCATGCTTAGAGGTGTTAGCAAGTATCTGTGACTCAGACGGGACAGCTCTGTAATGTGGCTTGCTAGTGTCATCGCCTAGCACAAAGTGTTATTCCAACCTGGTGCTTTTCCTTGTTTCAATTATATACAAACAGCTTCTACTTGCAGTGCCAACATGCTTACAGCGGAGATTAAGACAATTGCCCATTAATGGACCCACATAACTTTAAGGCATTAAAACAGACTAAAAAACTAAGCAGCAGTAGTCCCATCCAGTTTATGAAGGTAATCATAAGAGTCTTCCAGAAACTTTTTTCCTAAAGAGAAGAGAAATCAACGTGGCTCTGGAAATGTAATCAACCAACATGAAAGTTGGGACAACATGTATACTTGTAATCACTGTCATTCTCAATTTGTGAGCATTTTTTTAACCTTCTGGCAAATAGTTTGTTAAAGAGGGAGGCAGCTGTATTGCTGGTGTCCAAGGGATTACTCTCTACAAAGTTGAAAGACTTATAAATCACACAGCTTATGCGGCACAGGTGCTCGACCCAAGGTCAAGCGAGGAAAAGGGTTACTGCCTGACTAGACCCAAGCATCTTGGCAGCTATGGTTACAGCTGGTTAAATTTTTCCATTATAGCATCTTCACTGAAAGTGAGAAAATCTTGCAGCAAAATGGATGATGCACATAATTGGTGAAAACATAGCTCATATGCAGGACCCTGGTAATTAATGCTTGTGGGTTACAATGAATTGGTACACTCGTATCTGTGCCAGTGAGAACAGATATGTGTAGAAGATGCTAGGACTGGAAAACTTGAATGAATGAATGATGCTGTTTGTAAACCTTTTTTTAAATGTGTTTTATCATTGGTTTGTTGCATTTTATGGTTTGTTGCATTCATAACCTTTGCTATAGGGGCAACTCATCATTTGAATAATAATAGGAAATTCCAAGAATGTCAAGTGAAAGCTAATAACAATCTGGAGCATTACTGGGGGACTGTTTTTTTAACCTGAAGTGCAGAACCTTAGTTAGCAGCTTTGTCCTATTCTGCTAAAATAAGCCTTCGATAGTAACAGGATTTCAGATTAACTTTGTTTTCTAGAAATGCCACATAGCAACACATCATTAAGGTGTCAACCCTTTAATCTCGCCATCTGTAGGTCGTTGCCAGGAGAACTTGAACATTCAAGACCTTATGCAGACCCTCACGCAAGCTACCAAGGAGCAACACACCCATCCCAATTTCATTCTCCCAAAGGGACCTTTTCTGAAAAATGCTCAAACGTGTGCTCAAGAAGAGGTATGTAAACATTTCCCTTACTTTCATGTTCCTTGACCCTCCAACAGTGTTAACTGGCTTGAAGGGAAGTCTGAGAGGACAACATCTTCCATTAAAGCCAATCCTTCCTGGATGGGAGAGAGAGCAAAGGTTTCAGCTTTCCCTGAACTCTTTCTCAAGCAAGACAAAGAACAGGAGGAAGAGAAACAACATAAATTCACAGTTTACAGCCAAATCCATTTTATAAACAAATGGAACACTTACCTCTGGTAGATAAAAGCAGGTGATTAAAGAAGCCCTTAGCATGCCAAATAGTCCTTGGCAATGTTTTAAAGAGCAGAGAATTTTCACATACCTCTGTAGTGACCCGAGGAGCCAAAGTTGCGACTTAATCTATTATCTGGGGAATCCAGCGTGGCGATTGATTTCGGTGGACCTCATGAAAAGATAGTAATCATGATACTGAGCCTCTTCCATTCTCTCGATGCGACACAGCACACTGTTCCCTTTTCTCCCTTGTCGCCAGCTCAGCTCAAGGCAACAGAAACCACAGTAGCTTTTTAACACGTCTCATGACCCTTGTTGCTGTAGCACAGGTGTGCCGAACCTCAGGCCAAATCCACCCCCCAAAACTGGCCCTTCAGTCTTCCCTGGGGTCTTGCACCCTTCCTGGCACCGTTTCCCAACTGCTGATGGTTTGGTGGTCTTCCTGGTTCTTGGTCTGCAGTGCTGAAATGCCTCCTCCAGTGCTTAGTTCCGGGTGGCAAGAGCTTTAAGCTACAATATACTGGTATTTTGGCACTTTCGCCTTACTAAAATGCAGCCCCTGGAAGTTTTTTTGAAATTGAATTGGGCCCTTAGGCTGAAAGAGGTCCCAGCCCCCCGCCATAGAACAATGACGGGTTCTAGTTAGTGGTAGAAAACTTGTTTTGTGTGCAGCACTGGAGTGCTCCGGTCAGTTCTTGTTGACAATATGCGGTAGGCATTTCAGGACCTTCAGGTGGACCAGACTGGGACTTCAGGTGGGCTAGATTTGGCTCCCAGGCCTCAGGTTCAAGACCTATGGGTTGGATGACCCCCCCCCACACCCCACACCCCCGCAAAGCCCCATGCATTGGACTGACCCTGTCCCTTTCCCTGCAAATAGCTGTAAATGTGATGGAAAAGATCAACACTTGAGCTCAGGTCTAGCCTTGAGGTGGGATGAATCTAGCTGAAGTGTGAACTCAGGCCATATTTCTGTATTGTGGAATAGCCATGAGTTGTCTTTTATTTATATATCCAGGGCAGTTCCTTCACCTCATCATTGGGTTTCCTAACCTTTTCACATCAGTGAACACACTTGGAATTCTGGGACAGCATTATGGGCAATTTCTTCAAATGCCTCCCATGGGGGTGGGACTTGCCCATTGATAAAATGGCTGCCACAATATATATGGTGAGTTACAAAATTCTCCTTTCACAGAAGCCAACCCAGTATGACTAAGGGGGAAGTAATTTGCCCGAGAACCTAAGTATGGGGCAGAGTTACGGTCTGAGCTCCAAAACACAAAACTGTACCTTGGAATGCCAAGCGAGGTAGTGCTGGAGGCCTATTAAGCTTCCTGGTAAAATATAATAATCATAATCATAATAAATCTTATGAAATTTGCTTGAGCTGGGAGCTTGGCACGCAACAAGAGAGGCCTCTCTGGGCACTTGGGTGCCAACGGACACCGGATTGGGGACCCCAGAGATGAGTGTTGCCACGCTCACAGCCTTACAGACATTTCAGGTTACATGGGCCCAGTAATGCTTTGCAACCACATGGCAATAACCTTGAAGTGAGTACAGTTCAGCAGTGGATCAACAGGAAGCTTTAGCTCATTGAAGGAGTATGGGTTGACTGTGGATTGTTGTTGAACCACAGTTTTTCATGTTATCGGAACCCAGTTGAGCTAGCAACCCATGGCTTGTTAACTCCCAACAACTCATGAAGAGAATGCATGGTTTATTTTTGAGTTGCAGACTATGGATTGTTCAGATGAACAAGTTAACCTACATGTCAACAACCTTATCATAGTTGATGAATTATACTTTTCTACTGCTCAACTCAACCTTGAGAGATGGTACAGTGGACTACATGGCACTGCTAATGATCTCCTGTAAAGAGCTTGAAGTCCGTCTTGTGCCCAGAAAACTGATGCCACTGGCAGGACATCTGTGTCCTTTTTGCCTCCTGCTTCCACTTCAAATCTCCGGAACGCTGAGGCAGTCTCTGGAGAGGATTTGGAGGGTATGTGGTGGTTGGGGGAAGAAGCAGAAGGCCTCTTCTACCTGCAGTATTTGCTCTCCAGACTCGAAAAAGAGGCTGGATCCAGCGCCATGTGTCAGTCCACTTCATTTCTTTTATGGTGTTGCAGAATATCCCCCAATTATTCATTCCTCTCCCAGCCAGGCATCTTTGCTGCTGTTTCTTCTCCAAGCAGGTTGAAAAGGGTTCTCATTTCCCCAGAAAACAAATACGCAGAGCTTTAAGGGTATCTTTGAGCATGTCTCTTGAATTAAGGTGTTCCAGGCAGCACATTTTGAACTTCAGCTCTCCCACTGGGTATGGCGGCTGCCCTCCATCTCCGGTGTCATCTGTTTGCCTCAACAAGGGCACTTGCCATTTGCAAATTAGCAAGGGACTAAATTGAATTCCAGCAGCAAATAAAATTAAGAGAAAGCTATAAAGTGATTTTTCGTTTGTCCCCTGGGATATGGTTATGCATTAATAAGCCAGCATGCATACATGTGTGTCTGGAGAACTGTTAGCCTCCCCTTCCTGCTTCCAGATAGCTAATCAACATCTTGAAATGAGCTGGAGCAGAGGTCATCCTGTCCTAAGAATAGGAGCCATCAGGATCATGTGCCCAAATGCCCAGATTTTAGCCTTTAGAGAAGCCCAAGTCCTGCTAGCATCAAATTGGCAAGAATGACATGCCAATGGATGCAGTATGTGCGTATCTGCTTGTATTGTCATAGTCTTGGTGGCTGCGATGTAGCTTGCCAAAATCTAGATCATGGAGGACAACTTGTGGCCATCCAAATACTGATGGACTACAGTTTCTATCACCCCTTAGGGTGTTCTCCAAGAGAGTAAGCGTAACTTTGAGCTGTGGCCTTCCCTGTGAAGGGTCGGAGGAGCCAGTGTGAAAAGGCACCTGTCATCCTCCGCAGGTTAGACTAGAGTCAGGCTCGGACCTCATTGTTCCCTTGAGGAAACTAGCAGACTTGCAATCAGACTCTTGCTGATTCCAGGGTCTAGTTATTTCAGGATAGAACACAGTGTGATGGATTGGGTGGGTAGAACTTTGCCCGGGTATTTGGTCCATTCTTGTGCAACAAAACTCTCCTTGAGTCCTCTTAAGGTAGGGAGTCATGATATGCACTTAGGAGTATAAGAATAATCCTGATGGATCAGACCAAAGGCCCCATCATATCCAGGAGCAGGAAAACCTGTGGTTCTCCAGATGCTCTGAATCGCCAGCTTCCATCAGCCCCGGTGAGCACACCTTCCCACCCCAGTTTAGTTCAACCAGATGCATCTGGGAAGCTCACTTCAAGTCAATCGTCTTTCCCAGTATTTCTACACATAAACTTGCAAATATGCACAAAACACTTGCTATTAAAAGAGGCTTACTGCCTTTACATGTGACGTCACCTTCAAGCCTCTGTGCTTCATAGCCATGGGTAGACCTCTCCTTCAGGAATGAATATATATATATTCCTTGTCACAGCCATCTAAGCCACTGGCCACTACAGCATCACCACATGCTGTGACACCAGGTTCTCTACAGTAATTGTGAACTTGAGATGGGCTCCAGTTTGGATGGATCTGAAAGGAGACTGGGCAAACTCCAGAAGGACAGGGTCAGTGATGGTGGCTATGCTTGTGCACCCCAGTTCTTGGGGAGCACGGCTGAGAGAGAGCGGTAATACTGATGTTCTTCCACTTGGTCCCTGTGTGGACAGAATGCTGGGAAGGAGGAACGGTCTGTGGGTGGTGGTTCTCCTCCTCCTATGCCGTCCTCGAGTTTGTCACTTTGAGATCCTTTGTGAGCTGCTCCTTTGGGCTCTCCCTCTGGGCTCAGCTTCAGCACAAAGGTGCTATGGAGTTTTCCGCCACAATTCTCTGGATTCCTCTTCTAGCCATGCACTGCAATACACAGCACCATTGTTTACCTTCTCTGAATTAGAGAAGTGTTTTAATACTGATAGAAATCAACTGTGGGAATGAATATTGGAACTATTGTTATGGCAGGGGTAGTCCTTAGCTGAACTTTCTCAGCACTGGAGCAGCAGAAAGCATTGCTAAGTTCTACTGTTAGCTTCAACAGTCTTCAGGAGAGCTGGCATCTGGTTCATACTTCTTTCTAATTTCCAATTGTGTGGGGTCAGTTAACCCCCCCCCCCAAAAAAAAGCATTTATGAGGAATACAGCTGACATAGTTTGCCTCTAGACTACAGGGACTGCATTTCATTCCCTTTAAAATCATTGTGAAGCATAATTAGCCATAACTGAGACTCAAGTCGTGACTAACTTTGCGTATCAATTTCAGTGCAGCTAACACTGTCAGGCTCTACCTGTAGATGTTTGCCCAACGTGAACGCACCTATCTTGTGTTACTCTCTCCTTTTCTGATGTTCAGATGGGCATGCCATTTTAGCATCCATGCACAAGGCAGAGATAACAACAGAAGTACCTAACAAATCCAAACAGAAAACCAAAAATCCTGAGTGGGAATCTCTCCCCACTGCATATCCTGAGAGCAGCCTGGTGTAGACTGAGTTGCCCCAGTGGGCACAGAATGCTGATTGCCCAGAAACAAAATGGCGAACTGGGTGGGAGAGAGAACAGAATGATAAAAGAAGTTCTGGCTGACTAGAATACTGCACGGCGACCTCAACACTATGTTGTCACTGTGTTCACTCACACAAGACATAGATTAGGATGTATCATTAGCCCCCAATTTACATAAAATTAAATATGTAAATAAAGGAAATGCAACCATGCATAATGTGCATCTTTACGGTTCTATATTTCTTACTGTTTGGTAAAGCACAGCACTTGAGGTCCCTAGTGTAAACCTGAGATAAGCCAGAGTGGGGGAAAGTGCACCAGATTTGGACAAAGCCTGAACAGTACTGGACCCCTCAGAACATTTCTGGTGCTTCCTGAGGCAAAATGGGCTTCCTTCCAAAGTCAACAGAATAGGAGCTGTACCAGAAAGATGTGTCACTGCCATTTCATGCTTGGAGCTACAGATGTTGTATCACCTCTTCAGATTGTGTCTTTAGGACTCATTTCTCCAAAATACTGTTGAACAAGGGAAGGAAGGAAGTTCATTGAGTGAAAATTTGATCTTCCAGTCCTAAGAAATGTTTTACCAGGGGCTCCAATCAGTTGCTTTGAGGCAGGTTAAGGATATGACCCTTTTTGCAATGCCACATTTTCATTCCGGTTGGCAGGAATCCTTCAATTAGTTTCAGTTATCTTCAATTTCTGTACCTGTTCTGAAATGTTGAAGATTCCTTGCAGATTCTTTTGCAACCTCAGATCAGGGAAGCCAAACACTCCTGGGGCCCTGTGGATGCTGCCTAGGATGAATCGGTTACTGTAGAAAAAGTAGATTGCCACCAGATGGAAGTGCAGTCTATCTGGAGGAGTGGAGGTTTGAAGGTGAGCTGCAGCCATGTGAGAGTGAAGGTGCTGCTCCCCACCGGGGCAAAGGTACAGGCTTGGAAGCAGGAGGCTGCTTCGTACACTTGCATTTTGCCGTGCATAATAGCAGCATGACTTGTGCCTGCTGGCAGCCTTGGCCTGGTTTCATAGGGCTGCTTTTGAGGTGGAGACCTCGCAACCTTGAGATCCACTTGAGATGTGCCTGCCTGCACTTATGAGGCAAACTTGGCTTGCATTCTTATTCCTGCTGTGTCCAGAAGCAGCTTAGCTATTAATTACTGATTGCAGGTGTTACCAAGCAACTGTGGCAGGTCACAGAATCATAGAATAGTAGAGTTGGGAGGGGCCACGAAGGCCATCAGGTCCAACTCCCTGCTGTTGCAGGACACCATGTTACACCACCCACTCAGATGGCTGTCCGGTTTCTTTCTGAATGTCTCTAGTGTGGGAGCGCCCACCACCTCTCCAGGCAGCTGGTTCCACTGCTGTATTGCTCTGACAGTGAGGAAGCTTTTCCTGATGTCCAGCCTGAATCTGGGTTGTTGCAACTTGAATTGGTTATTCCGTATCCTACACTCTGGCATCAGCAAGAAGAGATCTTGGCCTTCCTCTTTGTGACAGCCTTTAAGTACCTTGAAGGATATCATGGGATATCATGTCTCCCCCAGTCTTCCCTTCCCAAGATGGAACATGCCCAGTTCTCTCCTCCGAGTGCTGGAACTAACTCAGTGAGACCTACCCTTCTTGATAATGTTTGCTTCCTCAGAAACCTGTCTAACCAGAATCGTGCCAGCAAGCAGTTTGATCATAAAGCTGCATCCTAAGTCTGTGGAAGTGAGTGCCCTGGTTGCACTTCCTCAGAATTCTGGATCAGTGAAATACGGTGTGTCAGGGGCTTATGGGAACTGGCCGCAACAGGACTGGTCCTGCCATTGGGCAGAGTGAGATGGCCAGGTGAGGTGGCATATGCTGATTGGTGGGGAATATGGAAAGTAGTTGGCAGACAAAGCCTTTCCCTGGGGCCTGCCCTGCACCCCATCAACTACCCTGGTGCCCCCAGACACAGTTGTTGACGGCAGAGCTAAAATTGGACTACCAGCTGGGTTGCCTTCTGCATGTTGCCTGCACCACCTCACTGTCCTCCTCGGACAGGAGATGCCTCAGGTAGGCCGAATGCACAGTAAGCGCTGGGGGCAGATAAAACAGCCGAAAGAGCATTTCAAAACTTCAGCATCCACAAATTAGATTGACCGGCTGCAATGCATTTTAAATTGTTTTGTGTGGGTTTTTTGTTTGTTTGCTTGCTTGTTTGTTTTAAACAAGGTTAATGCCCAGTTTTCCCATTGAAAAGCTTGGTAGCTGCAGAAACTGGTAGAACAAGAAAGTTTGCGAGGCTTGCTGGGAATTGCGGGACTTTTGTCCTGTCAAAACATGTATAGGGTTGAGCTCCTATTTCCTTCCATGTCTTAGAGCAGCTAACAGAGACAAGACTGGTTTAGCAAGCTCCATACGTGGGGTGGGGGTAGGAATCATACTGGAGTAATTGGCAGTTGAGAATTCAAATGCTGCATGAAAATACCGAGGGGAGGTGGACCTTGACTAATCCCAACATGCCCCCTGGTGGCCAGCGCTTAAGCGCTTGACGCGAGTTTTGGTCACTCCTGCTCATTTGTGTGTTGGCGCTGTGCTGATCTGGCAGAATTGCTTCAGCCACTGCAGCCGCCTGCCCTTGGAGAAAAGCTTGGCTTATTCTAGGCTTGAGTGGCTGCCCACAGGACAAATGGGCATCATGCTTGCTGTTGTCGTCGTCATTTAGTATGGTGGGTCCCCCGCTAATTACTCACTTAGGCTCAGCCAATGTTTTCAGGCTACACAGATGAAAAGCCAGCCTAGTCCCCTGCCTTCCAACATCTGGATGGTTCGCTAAGAACTTTATTTTAAGTGGGTGACTCACTGGGCAGCTTTGCACATTGCAGTAACCAACCTGGCAATAAGCCACCATGGGTTAGCTGTTCACAGAAAAACCCGCAGTGCACCCAGCAGAAGAGCAGGCTCACTGTGGGCTATTCCCCCCCCCCCTTCATTCCTCCAGACCATTTCCCAGCATACACAGCAGCTCAAGCCACCTTGTCTCCTCTACCTGCTATAACTGCAAACAATTTTTTGGTTCGTGGTGACTTTTTCCCCCTTTTAACCTTTTTTTTACTTTTTCCCAAGATTGTCATTTGTGATCCCTGATTTGATAGTCAATAATATCCCTGCTCTCAGTTGTCCTAATGGCACATTGAAAGGGCTGTCATGAGTTGAAAAATTTTTACTTCTACTTGTGGGTGCAAAAAGGAAAGGGAAAAGGGAAAAAAAGGTGGGGGGAGAGTTCTGCCCCGAGGGAGAACCTGGTGCCAAAGTGCAATAGATACCAATCTGGACAATAGTTCAGTGAGGCACCAAATACTTTTTTCCACATTGCATTCCTCTGATAGCTGTCAAAAGGGAAGCTGTCGAGGAAAGCAAAGCCACACATGATCTTTTCTCTGGACAGGGCATAAATGGCAGTGAAGGCCTTAAGAGTTTTGTGTGTGGCCCCCAGCCTTAGATCCCTTTCTTCCCACAATTTTCCACCCATTCCTAAAACTTAAGGGAGGATAGAAACGTGCAGCCCTCTTTTGACTGACATGTGACTTTGACATCTGTCAGAAGTAAGGCTTAAAAAAAAAGATTTAGGCTGAGCAAAAAGGGTAGTTTGGAGAGGGAAGTATAAATCTGAGATCTGTATGCGTCCTTTTCCAAACTCTGCCTTTTTGTTCTACCTAAATCCCTGCTTAAAAAAAAATCTTCTGACAGCTGTCAGTGTCAAATGCCAGCAAAAAGGAGTAGGCTGTACTTTTCTGCATCCTCCAAAGCATAAAACTCTCTTCCTCTCCCTCTCCCTGTTGCGCGCAACCCAGCACAAAGCTGTAGGCATTATGGAAATCTCAGAAATATTACAGACCTTGGTAAAGACAAAAGAAAAGAAAGGCATAACATTTTTCGATCAGTCATGACTGCTGTGATCATCTGTACAACTCTGCCCTGTTATTTTAACTACAGGCTGGTGTTCCAGTGCTTTTCTGCACACCGAAAGTAACCGTGTCAAAAAGACACCAATTTATATGAGCATCGCTTCCCCTGCTTGCTTTCTTACCTCCAGGTATCTTGCAGCTAGTTGAAATCATAGTCAACATCATGGTGCTCATCTGCATTGCGGCAACACAGGCCAGCCTATCTGGCTTCAGCTCTTTCGGCGCTTTTGGCTCTTTCAGCCTCAACTCGATCTACAGCCCGTTCGAAGGGACCGAGCTCCAGGAAGTGAGAGATCTGGACATGCAGTACAACCAGATGCGAGCACCTGGCGTCTACGGTGGGGTGGCCTTCAGCCTGACCATGATGTGCCTCACCCTTCTCTTTCTTGTCGGCGGAGCCAAACCACTCCACCGACTCTCAGCCAAGCTGCTCTTCATGGAGTGCCTCTTTGACACCCTCGCTTGCCTGGGGTACATCACAGCCGTGGGGCTGTACCTCCATTTTGTCATGCAAGTCAATGCCACAGAAGTATGCAAACGGAGAGAGCGGCTGTACGCGAGGCAAGGCTACACCTCAATGAACTGCATTGTGCAGGGCGGAGATGCGGCTGTGGCCCTCTTTGGACTTCTGGCGGCTTGCCTCTACTGCGCAAGCACCGTGGTCTGCGCCCTCACCCTTCGGAGCAAGCGGGAGCTTCGAAGGCAGGAGGCCAAGATGCAGTATAGTCTGGCAGGAACCGGCAGCGCGGGAGACCCTCGCAGGGCCCCCGAGAGCCTCGACGGCCGCAACCAGGTGCCCAGAGCCTTTGCCACCCTCGTGTAGCTTGTGCCCGGTGCAGGGGAAAGCCGCCTAAAGAAATACAGTGGAAATGGCTTCATTTTGCACTGTGGAGTGCAACCACACAGTACAAAACCAGGGCTGTCCTTTTAAAAAATAAACTTCCTTTGATGGGTGGCCAGAGCAATAAAAATACTTCTGGTGTAAGATGGAAACATCCCGGGGGGCTAGTTTTTCATTTCCTTTGTGGATGTTGTGGTGGTGACCTAATAGGAACTCTGTTCAGGTTTGGCCTAACAAGGCCTGCTCCTGCTGGGCTAATCAGATGTCATTATCCAGACGTCGTTGGGCTACAACCTCCACCACTGCCAAACAGCCATGCTGGCTGGGGCTGATAGATGTTGGGTGTCCAGTAAGTTCTGGAGGAACATGATTCACCACCTCCAGGCTGCATGCACTGAAACAGCCAGGCCCAAGTTGATGTGAGGAGAGCAGAGCTTGCCTTCTCACAGAGCAGTGCCAACTGGCAGCTTCAGACAAAGTGTCTTGGGAACACCCTCTTAGCCCGAGCAGCTGGCCAAGGGGTCAGTGCTGATATGTGAGCTAAGGCTGCGTTTCCATGAAGTGCAAATTTGAGGAAGTCGGCAGGAGAAAGAACAAGAACCAAGTGCAGCAATGCTCACAGTAAAAGTATGTTGCTTTCATGCTGGGGTACCATGAGGATGACCATGAGCCCTACTTTGGAAAAGTATCCTCTATTTGGAGACTGTCGAGCCCAAGACAAGTCTGAAGATAGCAAGCTATCAGAACAGTATTCAGGGGTTTTGGGGTTGCCCATCGACAGCACCTGGATGACAGACTAAGCAGAGACATGGGAAGCACCTGGTCAGAGTCTGTCCCACACTGCTTTTCTACTCAAAGTATACTACCATCTTTGCATGTATACATGAAAACTTCTCCTTTGTTGTGATGCTGGGATGCTACCTTGTGTGTTCCCAGTTCAGCTCATCTGAACTATGATATGAAGACAGGCTAAAGTGTCATTTAGTTTAGTACTAATCTATCTTCAACACTATGCAAGCGACATTCCTCTTGAATGTTACAAACAGTAGTTACTAGCACCTACGTCTTGTTGGTTCATATAGTACCCCCTCTGGCCAGAGTTGTAAATCAATGGCTACTAGCCCCGATCAACCTCTCCTCTTGAATGTATCCTTAATAACACAATAATGAAAATTTTAAAATCCTTTCACCTAGACTAGTGGCCATCACAACATCCTGTGACATTTCTGGAGCGAAAAAACAGAGTCCTCCATCTTGGTGTACGTATCTTACAAATGACTCACTAATGAATTGTTGAGAGGATTTTACCACTGCTGTAGGACTGCAGCTGTATTAGCTGTGGAAAGCTGCTTGATTTGTATTACATTGATGCAAAGCTTTTGCAGTGCTGTGGGATTGCTCAGTTTTTATAAAGGTAACGAGGTTGGGATGTGTAAGAACCCATGTAAGAGTGCATGTCTTTAACATGTATTTATTTGTAGTCATCTGGTTTACTAACCTGAAGTAGTTGTTTAATATTATTTAAGAAAATTCAACAATACACACAAAAGATATTTCTAACAGAACATAGCAAAGTGCTTGGTAAAGGGTTGAATTCAGATCTAGTGAAATGTAAAGCAGACCCATTGAAATCAGTGAGATCAAGGCAATCATTACTAACAGTGGGTCTGTTCTAAATATCACTTAAATTATCTCAGAAAAATTGCACCCTAATGAAGTTCAGGGTGTGTCTTAAACAGGCACCAAATGTGATGCAGCATCAAGTTGCTTCACTTGAACCTACATCTTGACTTTGGTGCCCCAAAACCCTGCTGCTTTCCTACAGCTAGGTCTCTAGATGTTTTAAGAGTCCAATTCCCATCACATGACCTCACCATGCTAGTTGAGGACTTGGAGGCCTACAATTTCTGGAGAACACCAAGCTGAGGAAGGCTGGTTTACATTTATGGCTTTTTTTGCCATTGTGTCAAGATTTTTGTTTTCTGGCAGGTTTTTGATCTGCTGAATTGCTAAGTTTATCCTTGACCTCTGGAAAGTGTTTCTGAAACAACTGAATGAAGTTCCTTATGGTTCTATTAACAAGCTGTTTGTGTTCTTGCAGCTAATTGTAGCATTTAAAAAATGCTTCCTTTTAATACATTACTGAAGGGTTTTTATTTGTTTATGATTCTCCATCTTGGACTCTCGTAGCAGAAAGTAAGAGTATTTGCAATAAATGTACACAGAGAAAATGAGAAGTTCTTCCCCTTCCCAGTATGTTGCAGATTCAGAGCAAGGAAAGAGCAGAAATAGGGTGAGCTTTCACTTCACCTATCTAGCTCAGGGATAGGCAGAGGCTAGATCTCAACATGGTTTTCATTTCATCTCCCAGAAGCACCTGCTAGCCTGGTTAGTGGTAAAGAATGCTGGGAGTTAGGAGGTCAAAACATCCACTGTTGCCATGTGCCATCAAGTCATCTCTGGCTTACGGTGCCCCCATGAATGACAGCCGCCCAAAATGTCCCATCCATGACAGACCTGTAAGCTCAAGGTTGTGGCTCCTCTTGGGAGTCAAACTATCTTTTATTTGGTCTTCCTTTTCTTCTTCTGCCTTCAACTTAAACATGAATTTTCTGCCCTGTCCTGCTGAGCATGGACTGGAAGTAGCTTTTCGGAGTTTCAAGCATGAGTCTTTTCCAGCCCTATGTGGAGACGACAGAGACTGAACCTGGGAAACTTGGCACGGAGGAAAAAACAGAAATGCAGCATGCCCTTTAGCAAGAAAATGCTTGTTTAAGTTTCCTGGAGCTTTCATAAACAGATGCAAGAACTCACAGGAAGGCAAGGGCAAGAAGCTGAAAAAAATATTGCTCTCCACAGCAATGACAAACATCCCTCATTATTCAAAACTATCAGAGCATCAATTCCTAGGAAAGAAACAAACCTATAAATCTATTAAGTCATCTAATTCTTTTACAGCTTCATAGCGCCAGCCAGAAGACACACAGCCTGGCATAAAGAAAACATCAATTCTCCTCACAAGGTCATAAAATTGTCAGCTTGATGTAATAGGATGTGCCAAGTGAATGCCCACAATGAGGCTGGGATTATGGGTGCTGTAGTCCAAAACATTTGGAGGGTAACATGTTCCTTACTCCTGTGCTAGGCAAAGGATGTGACACATCCTTTACAGTTTGTAAATGGTGCTACTTCCTCCTCGACTTGCGTCTCTCCACTTGCTTCTTTGGTGCAACAGGGGCTCAGCCCCGCTTGGTAACCAGGCAGCCATAGGAACAGGGGTGGAGGGAACGGAAGTCTACTTGCAAGAGGGAAAAAACCCCATTTTCACTATTTTCCTTTTCAATCTCAAGTGCTGTTAGTTTTAGTGCTGGGAGAGATGGAACCTCTTTAAGTGAAAATGCAATGTAACAAATAAGGAAAAGTTCTTGAAATGATGCAATGAATAGCTCTACTTTTCTTTATAAAAGGCCTGCATGGGCTTGCATGTGTGTGTACAACTGCCACTTTTCTAAATCAAGTGCTCTGAAGACATGAGGCAGAGTGTGAGGACTGGGCTCTTGGCCATAGTGATGAGGGCAGGTGTGGCTTCAGCCTTTATCTCTAAGAGGAGGCATTTACTGGAAGTATGTTTTTGAAAAACCTGCAAGCAGAAGGATACGACAGCCATGCCGGGTGCTCCCAAAAGTGTGCTATGTCTGCAGCCAGACACATTGTGTCCTGGAATATCTAAACTACAGAAATGTTTTGGAATCATTGCACAAGTTGCTGGGGAAACACAACATTTCAACCTTTGTGTCACAAGTTCACTGTGAATTGAACATGCAGCACCACTTATGAGTTGTACACACCACGTTTGTAATGAACTAAATGCTGATAAATGTTGATGGAGAAGCCAGACTGGACAATCCTTTTTCTTTACTCCAAATCTAAGCAAAGTTTGGGCACTGCCAGACGAACTTGTTTTGCACAACAGCAGAACCAAGCTTGCTATAAAGTGGCATCATTAGATCATTATATCAAGTGGACCAGCTTTTCTAGGACCACATAAGAAGCTAAATCTACAGCCATTCTGCTCAACTTGAAAGTAGGAGCTGGGAGCATGAATTGGCTGTGGCGAGTTTTGTTTCTTTTGCGGGGGAGGGGGGAGCTTTCTGCACTAATGGTTGTTCTGACATAAGGCTCATCATGGTTTCCCATCTTGTGGACGGAGTTCACACTGGCATTTGCTTGAACTACTGCTGCCCTGTTTGGGGAGCAATTTCATCTATGCTGCTGTAAAGTTTAGTGAGAGATTTGCTAGATTTCATAGTATCATGGGGAAGGGGTGACAGGGAGTTCACCAGTGGCTTCCATTGTCTTATTATGCTAACCATTTGAATGCTTTTCCTGATGTTCAAACAAAATTCATACAAAAGCAGGCTCAAACCCCCTTGTTTCATTTTTCTGGTGTAATTTACTTGGTTATACCACCCTTTTTTCAAGAAGCGAAGGTGGAACATTCCCAAAACTAACCCTTTGTGGGAAAGAGAGAGAGACCCCCATGATAGCTATCCAATAAAATGCAAGGGGTGAACATCTTGAGAACTTAGGCCAAATTAAGATACTACGAAGGTTGGCTAAGCCTTAAGTCTCCACAACATCCTTCTCTGAGTTGGCAGCAAGGAAATGATATTCATTCCTGAAGAGGCTAAATTCTAGGAAGGTGTATTTGGCTGTTATGGGAATGAAAAGTGAAATCTCATCGTGCTATGGAAAAGAGAGTTTGCTTACCTGTAACTGCCTTTCTTTGAGTGGTCATCCGTCGTGGCCACTGCGCTTTCATCTCTGCCTGTTCAATTGCCTGGGGAAGGTGTGGTCTCCATGGCACTGAGGCCTGGGCAGGGTCCCCTCTCCTTATAGCTGGACTCCAGAGGGGAAGGGCAGCCTGCCCACTCCACGACGCTTAGCTGCAGAAGTTTCTTCTGACCTCGGCCTTCTGCTGTCTCTGAAGCCCATGTGTGTGTGAAGCAAAGAAACCACGATGAAGAATGACTTGTTTATAAATGAAAGGCTGGTGCGTTTTAGTATTAGCATTTCTGAACATAAATGCAAGGTGTATATGATCCATCATCCACTGCTGCATACATCGGAAGTGAATTTGCTTGAAACATAGAAACAGAGCGAGTCAGAAGGGGCCTCCCGGGCCATCTAGTCTGAACTCCGGCACCAGCCGGCTCCGCTCACGACATGCCCACCACGTGCTTGAACAAATGCAACAAATTTTCAAGGCTTCTTTCTTGTAAACAAAGGAAATTTCTTACCTGCAACTGAACATGCAGCAAACACAGGGTGACTCTCTCCATGCCTGCTTCTTTCTTTGGGCTGTCTTTGTTGAAGCCTATGCAGAACTATCCCTAAGAATAGCTGTATATTTTACTATCCATAAAGTATACAAGGGAACATAGTATGGAGTCACTGTAACAGAATTACTCAAATTTTATGTAAGAAAATGTTATTTTCCTTTATTTTTGAAACTCACAATAAAACATAAAAGTGCCTGCTTGTTTATTGGGGCTTTTTGTAGTATCAAGGATGGGTGAAGAAATAGAAATCCAAGGTCAGAGCAACCTGTGTCTTTGATACATGATGCAATTATTATTTAGAAACGTTCAAGAACAAATATGGCTACCAACCACTGGAGCATTTTCAGTCAAACAGTAATTATAATAAGTGGCAAGAAGCCTTTCCAACAGTTTAGTGGGAAGTTACAATTACGTTGTACTAAAATCTGCCTTGAGAACAGCTTTCTTTCAATGTTCACCTTCAGCTGGAAAGTGGTCCTGGCACAACTTGGGACACGCTGAGCTGGAGACTGGCAATGCAGGCGGTTGACTGAGGTGCTACATAGGCTGCTGGACACTGGCCTCTTTCCCAGGGCACATGGTGGCCCTGCAAGGCTGAGCAACGGAACTGATGTGTTGAAGGTGGGAGGCAACCAGGAAGAGGATGCTCAAGAAACCTTCCAAAGCAGTGAGGAAATTCAGCCCAGCAGGATAGAAATCCTGTTAGGAGACTCGGGTGTTAACTTTCACATACTGCATAGGAAGTCTTCCATACTGTGCAACATACTGATGCATGAACTCCTATTTCCATTGGCCATCCTGCCCGCTACGCCCACTGCTCACATTACCTATCTGGGTATCACTTGCTGTGATTCATGATGCTGGGCAGCAGCCAATAAAGCCTGTGTTACCATAACTTGAGACCCATTCACTTCTACTCTAGTAGAACCAACAATGGATCCAACCCTGTGTGTTCTCTACTGACTCCACTTCCCCGTGAGCATTATTTTTTTCTCTTTCTGTCACACTTTCACTCCATCCTTCCTAGACAATTACATTTTCATCTTTTTGTTGTTACTTTCCTCCGGGGAGTTTGAAGCAGTGTACTGCACCCCTTCCCTTGCACACATCCTCACAACTACCCTGTGAAATAGGGCTAGACTGATCTTTGTGGCTGAGAAGGGATTTGAATGTGAATCTCCCAGTTACTAGGCCCAAAGATAAGCAACCTGGTGCCCTCCAGAAAGTTTGGATTTCAACTCCCATAAGCCCCCGCCACCATGATTAATGGGTAGAAATTATGAGAGCTGCAACTAAAAACATCCGGCGGCTACTAGGTTCAAGAGTGTCACCAGGCAATTAAAAGCACCAATATGGATATTGACATAATTGATACATATGAATTTAGCAATGATTACTAGGATTCATTTAAATTTTACAGAAAGCAAAGCCATCTGTCTCTTCCCCATTCTCTCTCTTCTTCCTTCTGGAGAAAACTCCCCATCAATTTTAGAAGAAAGAGCTTAACACCAATAAAAGTTATTTTTCCTGAGAACTGCTGGGGTGGGGAAAGGGGGCTCCCAGGGGAGGACCCTTCCTTCCTTCCCCCACTGCCCTCCACCTTAGAATTGTGTGGCGAGTAAACTGCATCACCTTCTGCTACAACTTGTTATCACACGAGTGTCCTCTGGGAAAGAAGCCCAGGGCCAGAGCCCCTACAACTTCCCTGCACGATTATCTATATCAGCTCTGTGAAGAAACTGAAGTATAAGTTTCACTCTCATGTTTTAGTTAAATCACTAAAGCAGAAGGAAAACATAGGCATTTTACTCAAGGCTTTCATTTGAGGAACAAAAATGGTGAAACTGAAGCTGCGGTACTTTCAGGCGGATCATGAGATGGCAAGACTCGCTGGCAAAGACAATCCCGCTAAAGAAAGCCTAAGGCATGAGAAGGGGAAGACCAAGGATAAGGCAGATTGACTCCACAGCCCTCAGTCTACAGGAGCTGAGAAGGGTTGTCCAAGGGCAGGGCATTTTGGAGGGCCTCGTGGGGTCATGAATTGCAGGTGACTTGACTGCATAGTGTCAACTGTGTGCCACAGAATTATGATTCGTTCTGAGAAGCTCACATATTTCCAATATTTAATTGCTCTGCAACCACTTCCATATTTAGTTTTTCAACATCTATAGGAAAATCTGCAAGCAGATACACATGAAATACAAGGGGTGTACAGTAAAACCTTGGATTGCGAGCATAATTCGTTCTGGAAACATGCTTGCAATCCAAAGCACTTGTATATCAAAGCGAATTTCCCCATAAGAAATAATGAAAACTCAGGTGATTCGTTCCACAACCATCTACTCATATAACAATGATTACAGTAATACAGTACAAAATAAAGTGTAAAGTAAAAATAAACAGTTTTTTACTTGGCTGGTGGCTGGTGTAAAGGAGACGAGAAAGAGGAGAGGTGGAGGAGGGTTATTGTGTAGTATGTCTACCACTAATAGGATCACTGCTATCTGTTGGCTCACTGGAATCTTCTTCTGCGACTTTAACAAGGAACCTATCCAATGACACTTGCTTTTGCCTCCTTTTGAGGATTTGATGGAAATGTGACATTGCATTGTCATTAAACAGATTCATTGCTTGCACTGTTACAGCCTTATTTGGGTGGTGCTTTTCTACACAATTTTGCACAGTTTCCCACATTTTACACATCTCCCTACTCTCATTTGAAGTGAGGGCTTCCTCTGCCTTTTTATCCTCCTCTTCAGACCAGTTCTCCTCCATAACTTCTTGCTGTTGCTCGCGATGCAGATCTACCAGTTCCTCAGTGGTCAGCTCCTGTCCATGTTCCTACACCAGCTCTTGAATATAACCCTTATTCACCTCCAGTCCCATGGTCTTCCCCACGGACACAATTTCATCAACAACTGGCAGCTCCTGTTCCTGAGCAAGCCCCTCAAAGTCGTGTGTAAGAACACAATCAGGCCACAGGTTTCTCCAAGCAGAATTGAGGATTCTCTTGGTGACCCCATTCCAGGCTTTATCGATCATCTTGAGGCAGTTCATGATGTGGAAATGATTTTTCCAAAACTCTCGGAGGGTAAGGTTTGTTCCTTCGGTCACCTCGAAGCAAAGCTGAAATAGTGCTTTGGTGTAAAGTTTTTTGAAGTTGGAAACTATCTGCTGATCCATGGGCTGGATTAGAGGAGTGATGTTAAGAGGAAGGAACTTGACCTTAATGAACTCGAATTCCTCCAGCAAGTCGTCCTCAATGCCTGGAGGATGAGCAGGAGCATTATCCATTATCAGCAAGACTTTGAGTGGCAGACTGTTTTCCAAAAGGCATTTCTTCACTGAAGGACCAAAGACCTCGTTGATCCACTCAACAAACAAAATTTGAGTTACCCAAGCCCTGCTGTTGGACCGCCGCATAACATTTAACTGGCTCTTCTGCACCTTGCATTTCTTGGAGGCTCATGCATTCTCGGAATGATACATGAGTAGGGGCTTGATTTTGAAATCCCTGCTTGCATTAGCACAGAACAAGAGGGTGAGACGGTCTTTCATGGGCTTGTGACCTGGCATTGCTTTCTCTTCTGCTTTGGCATCTTTTTCCAAAAAAGCCCTGCCTCAGTGCAGTTAAAAACTTGCTGCACTCGGAAACAAGATAACACTCGGAAACCTTGAGCTTCTGGACCTCAGGAGTGAACACCTGAGCTGCCTTAGCATCTGAACTTGCAGCCCCCTGTGCCTCGCCACACTATGGATGCCACTTCTCTTACAATTATCAAACCATCCTCTGCTCGCCTTGGAGCCTTCCTTGTTTTCTGTTGACGTACCTGGCAGCTTACTCACAAGGTTGGCATGCAAGTCCTTTGCCTTCTCGCAGGTAATGTTCTCAGACACAGTGTCACCTGCTAGCTGCTTCTCATTTATCCAGATGAGAAGCAACTTTTCTACATCTTCCAGAATACATGGCCGTTGCTTTGATACTTTTGTGACTCCTTTTGCTGCATTTAACCCCCTTCTTTCTTCTTTAATATTGTGCAAATCGTGGACGTAGGCTTCTTAGACGTCCTGCAATGTCAACCGCTCGCATTCCTCGTTCATGCTTCTGAATAATTTCCTTTTTAATTTCCACTGCAATCATCTTCTTCTTGCCGCCTTCCTTTTCAACATTTTTTTTCTTCACAAGGGCATTGTTGCAGTACAGATCAAGTCTATAAAAACACACCATAAAAATCTTCATTTAATCCATGTACAGTATAAATATTTATTTTAAAAAATACACTGCAAAATTTTATTAAACCCTCCACCATTAAAAATAGAGCATGTTGTCTGTATTATAAGTCATATACACCTTCAGGTATAAATCACATCTCATACAGTCTCATACAGAATTCTGAAAGATGACCAGAAACATTAACAGCAGAGATCCGCAGCAGCATAGCAACAGTTAATAAGAAGTTAATAGCAGCATACTATACGCAATAGAGTGCAAAGTGCAGATGCTGACTTACCGTACCAATGAGGCACGTCGAGACCAAGATCCGGACCGAGACCGGATGCTGTACTCATACCCGCAGCGAGAGAGAGAACCACCGGTGCTCAGTTGTGACGTGACGCCTGGCAGGCAAAGCGCACGTAATACTCCTACTGCAAGACATCGCTCATTTATCAAGTTAAAATTTAACTTTTTGCTCATCTTGCAAAACACTCGCAGACCAAGTTATTCACAATCCAAGGTTTTACTGTATTTTAATAGTGGCAGTGGAAGAAAAGGGGTGATCCTCCTTTTCCGCAATAAGTGGTGAGTTAGCTCTAAGATATGAGTCCTCCACCCCAAGACCTGAGCACAGGAGATAACCATTATTCTATATTGTTAAAGTGCCAATTTCCATTGTCTCCTCTAGTTGCTAATCAAGTATCTTCCTCCCCCACCTCCCCCAAATTCCATTAAAAGGATTATTCAACTCATTTGTGCACCCGTTCCAAGAAGTTACAGTGCTCAACAATGTGAGAACTCGAGTTCTCCGGCCTCAAACCTGCAGAGCTGTAAAAGTGTGTCTGGATGTGTGCACAGGTCATACACAGTCATGACAGCAGACTGCAAGTATTTGTAAATTTGTGTATTTATTATAACAAAAATTATGACATGTTCATTTGTGCATTCTTTAATATAACTCTTGGTATGTAAATGATCTACAGTAAATGAACTCTATACAATCATGCTGGTTGTGGCGGTAGGGAGGCTCACACACACAAAAATGTGCCTGCAAAAGTTAATGGTGAAGAAAGACAAAGAATAACTCCGGCATCTGTGGCCCCAACACCCACCTAATTCCTACAGCTTATGCGGCTGCTTTTGCTAACTTCACATGGATCGTTAGCTCAAAGAACCAAACCACTGAGGGGCAATTTCACAGGTGAGCAAGCTCACCCTTCGTGGCCTGGGCCCAGCCAACCCAGATGGCAGCTGGAAATGGTGGCAGAGACACAGTGGGTCAACTGGAGCCCCAGACTCCTCAGATCAGCTGGCTCGATTCAGAGAGCATCATGTTTACACGATTCCCCTGCCCTCTAGATTTGGTTGCATCACAGTTTTCCAGAGGGAGCTTGGACATATATGCAATAGCACCCGGGGTGGGTGAGTGGGGGACAAATTGTCAGTTTTTCAGGTCACGTCCTCCTGTTGAAACTACAAAACATTTGAAGCATCACTATACAACACTGAGTTATTTACAGGAATTTCCCAATCAGCTGTTCTCTCAGAGAAAATTAGTGAATCTTCAGTGACTTAAAGTCACCTGAAAGAGTAAAAGCAACTCCTAGGAGTTAGTCTCCATAATTCTACAAATGTCTATCCATTTTCAAGACCAAAAAAGCCTTTTTTCTCTCAAAGAAATACAGTATTACAATATTACTTAATCATTTAGCACTGGCAATACTGCCCTGTTTTCGAAACAGACCAAAAACAAAAACAAAACAAAAACAAAAGAACCCAGAATGATTTTAAAAAATATTACATCAATGTCGTCATCAGTTTTCTCTGCAATATATTAAACCTTTTGTATTTTAATTTTTTTCTTCTCTTTTTTGTTTTTTTACATCTGATATGTTAATGATGGGAAGAGTTAACCTAGGTTTTAATTCTAAATGGTGAAGCATCACTAGAAAAGAAAAGAAAAAATAGGTGATTATTACAGCTAACAAACAAGCAGCAGCTGCAGTTCTCAGTAGAAGGGACGGGGCTGGAAGAGAAAGTGAAACAAAGGCTTTCCTTCTTCCCACCCTGCTAGTGTAATACAAACTAAGGAGCCTCCAGCTCTCAGTGTCTTGTTAGCTTGCTTCGGAAGCTCGGTCATAGTTGTGTGTCGTAATAATCAGGCAGTTGGTCCATCTGGTATTGTCGCTGCTGCTGCTGCTGTTGCTGCTGCTGCTGTTGCTGCTGCTCATGGTGCTGCTTCATTATCTCCTTGACTTCTTCCTCAAGCTCTGGTGGGATGATGAACTGATCATCTGGGTCTGGCTGAGCCGGGGCTGCAAAGTAGCCCCCGGTTTTCCTAAGCGGCGCATCGGCTGCTACCTCAATGAGGTTGTGGCTCCTCTCCTGTGGAGCCACAGAGCCATTACCACGCCGGCGCCCCATGGTACCCATGGCTGAAGGGTCCACCTTCCGAAAGGGACACGTCTCCTCTTCATTTGCACTGATGACAATGCCTTCATCGCTGGCTTCCACAGGAGCCTGCAGGAGGAGCTGCTTCTCCTTCGCTCGGCCACAGTGGATATCTACCTCCACCTCAACTCTGCTGCCGTTGGAAAAGACCCCTTCGATGGGTTCCTCGTCATCACTGTCAAGGCCATTGTCTGAAAAGGCGCTGGAGAACGTGGCGCTGGACAGCTGCCTTTGGAAAGAGTTGGAGAGGCAGACCGGGTGGAGCATGCAGCGCTGCTCGCTGGGGTAGGCAGGGCTGTTTTCATTCATGGTTACCTGAGGGGGCTCATCGGAGGCTGTGGACCCCACCTCGCTGCTCATTTCTGAGGTGGAGATCTCACTGCTGATCTCGGATGCCATCCCGCTGCTAGAGGAGGGCATTCCCAGAGCGTCAGAAGGCTTATCTTTAATGACAACATTGACAGACTGTGGGAAAATGCCAGGGCTGGGAGGAGGGACTCCAGTGAGCTCACAGCAGCAGAAACTGTCCTCGGTGACGTTGAGCTGGACCACCACAGCACTAAGGCTGTCGTTGCACCCATAGCTCTGGGCCAGGGTGCAGAGTTTCTTGGCTGCCCCCAGGGCATCGGGCACATTCCTGACAGCTTCCACAGCTTCGTCAATGGAGAGACTGTCCCACAGGCCTTTGCTGCCCAGGATGAAGAACTCATCCTGAGGAGTCAAGGTGATGGACTGTACATGGGGGCGAGGAACCACACTCGGATGAAGGAAGGTGTATCCCAAGATCCTTGTGGAGTCTGTCACACCATTCACTTTGCCATCCTGAAATGAAGGAAGACAAATTTGTCATGGCAAATGCCGAACTGTTACTGATGCCCAGGCCCTAATGCTTGAGGGGGTGGGGTGGGGAGCAGATAAGGAGGCTTCCCAAGTGTGTTTCTGCAAAGCTTTGGTCCTCACATCATCTTGGAAAGGAAGCTATGTAGCACGGGAAAATAAAACTACTGCATGGGCAAATGTCTGAGTTGGATTCCTGAATTTAGAGCTGCAGATTCCTCCTGTTCATCTGGCTCACAATTTTTGTCCCAATGACAAACAGCAACATAGGAAATAGAAATAAAAGCTCCTGGCACATCCAGACAGTCAAAAGTCAAGGAAGTACTTATCTGACAACACAGTGGAACACAAAGGGCAATGCTTCATGTTTTAATCAAGGCATGAAAATATGCTGATTGCTAAGAAGCCTACTAGGACTCTAGAACTTGTGACCTTCCATATATTTTACCTTACAGCTCTCATCACTCCTCACCACTAGCTATGCTGGATAGAAGTTGTAGGCCAGAACAAATAGAAGGCTACAAATTGCCCCCCGTCGGCCTATAATCATGCCTACTTATTCATCTTGCACAGCTAATCAATGACATGGTGAAAAAGGACTGAATTAAGGATGTAATCACTAGTCATAACTGGTACTCTGCTCCAGATAAATTTAATCTTAATCTGTGGACATTGTCCACATTTGCTTCTAGCTTTTGTTCCCTCTGCCATCTCCAACCAATATTATGCATTCACATATGAGAAAACGACAGACTTGCATCAAGTGGGCAGCCTGCCGGGAGAGCAAGTGCCTCTGTATGTGGAGTACTGTTGTTTGTTTGTTTTCAGTTGGCTGCACTATAGTAATGCCCCAATTACTGACTACACTTCTGCTTTAGATAAGGACTTTTCCCAAGGGGAGAAGGATTAACATCCAAAGGGATAAACACTGTTTAAAAATGCAAGTCCGGGAGAAATTGATACTATGTATATATTCAGATCCCCAAGTTTTGGCCGAGTTATGAGCCAAACAAATCAAGGTAAGAAAGGGGGAGCTTCTAACACATTAAGACTGGCTAATTTCCTTGTGTCTCCTGGAACAAGCACGAAAGGAAGGTAAAACTGAGGAAAATCTCTCTCCCTTTTAAAGTAGTCTCCTGGATATCTGATAAACTTTTTAGCCTGCCCATAATATGATAAACAGTGGAAATGGATGAGGTGGGAGACATATTTAAGCTTCAGCAGGAATCCCTCTCTTGTTTTTATAAGCAGAATAAGGTCACACACTCCTGGATATTACCACATCCTGTGCATTGCTGCCTTCTGAGTTCTCCTAACACTGGATGAAGCAGTTGGTTTTCTGGGGATATTTAAAGCTATTCATGGTACAACAGCCCTGGATCTTCCTCCCTTCATTATTGACTACATAATATATTATCGACAGCTGTATTTATAGCTCTATATCAGCTATGCACACTTATTTATCTAGAAAGAATGATGAAGTGGGTGCTCTTGATCCATCTTCAACACATGCACACCAACCCACCCACGCACCCACAGAGTTGCTACTTAGCTCTGGGCGGCTCCCAAGCCTTCGCACAGCCTTTCCCAACCTGCTGTCCTGCAGACGTTTTGCCATACAACTCCCATAATCCTAAAGAATGGCCACACTGGCTGGAACTGGTAGGAGTTCTGGTTCCAAATCATCAAGAGGGCCCCAGATTGGAGCAGGCTGCTGTAGCAGATAACAAGGTAAAGATCTTGTGTGTACCTTCACGTGACCCTTGTTGGATGAGAGGTGTATTTGGTCTCCCCATTTATAACACGGTAACCTGTGCTGTCTACCACACGCCTGTTAGTGGGTATGTACAGAACATACCAGAATGAGGCAGCCCTCACCCTGTGATTTGTGATGCCTTCTTTGATACGCCATGGATTTCACCTTTCTGCTAGAATTCCATACTGAGAGGAACCAAGTTCCTCTCATTAGACAACACACAGCATTGAGGCTGCTTCCACAGCAAAAGACCCTATTTTCAGTTATTCATCTGTATCCAAAGGAAAGTACATGCGCCTCCCTAGCCAAGCCCATTAGAAATGGAGTCTTGGAAGTCAGAACCTGGGAATCTCCTCCCTTTCCAATTGAGAACGCTACAACAGATACCAGAGGACAGGAAATTTTTGCTTCCATCGGGCTCAGCCACACTGAGACAGACTTGTAATGTGACGGCCACCAGGTTCTTTGGAAAGAAGGGCCCAAACTCTGAATTTATTTGAAGCAGCAGGCTTCATTCAAAGCTACCACTCAGAAACGAACAGAACAAGAAATGCAACAAAAGCCACGGCATTGTGGAAGGAACAAAGCTGCTTCGGTTGTATTACAGTCCCTGACTTTCAGCTGCAGTGTGGGACCACTCCCCCCACCCCAACTGTCTGCCTCCTGCCTTCTCAGCAAACCAATTTCTTACCTCTGTGATAATGGCCTTGTGCTGCTTGATCCTTCTTAGCTCTTCTTCACAGCTCATCATGTAAGACCTGGATAAAGGCAGAGGTTTCCCATTCCTGCAGAGAACGGACTGGCACTTCCCCACGTTTGCAGAGGTTAATGTGAAGCATCCTCCTGGATCGATTGGATCGTGTTTTATATGGCAAAGGACAGCAGAGCCTCCAAGCTTCTGCCCAGCTGTTCCAAGTTTCCTGAAAGTTCATGAAATTATCAGTGCCTCTTTTGAGGATGCTGTAATGCAAAGATCACACAGCCAGAGCTGGCTGAAGTCAATTCAAGCATGATTTTCAAAATTCAGTAGTGAAAGTGAGGAATTCCCAGTTCAAAACTATGGCATCCATTACCATGTGCTTTATGAAGCAGTCAGATGCGCTACAGGTAAAATTTTACTGGTAGTACCCCAGCGAAATTTCACTTGCAGTTTTGGAAGGGACCCCTGATCAGTGCTAGAAACAGGCTTCACATCAATCCCAGGCCAGGCTCCTGATACCCACAGTTCAAATGCAAAGTGACAGGAAATACCTGGAGAAACTGCAGCCTGCCAGAATAGACTAGTCTTCCCTAACCTGATGCCCTCTGAATATGCTAGACTACAGCTCCAATCATCACAAGCTAGCAGATCAATCAGCTTCATCTGCTGTGATGATGGGATTTGTAGTCTCACATCTGTGAAGGGTACCAGGTGGCAGAAGGATGGAATAGAGAACACAGAACTGCATTTATGTTAGTTTGTCTTCTGTATCGGGCAGTTTCCTACATTGCAAAAGCAAGACTTAGTACAAATGCAGAAACTTCCCTAATACAAAATAGCTGAAAAATTGAAGGAAGTCAAGAGTATTTTGACTGTATTCAAGCTTTGCTGTTTCTTTTGCTGGTGTGTGTGTGTGTGTGTGAGAGAGAGAGAGAGGGGAGGGATCTCTCATGTCTGCCTATTAGAAAAAAGACCCAGCAAAGCATATTGTACTGGTTCTTGGCACCAAGTCTAGTTCTGTACATGTGTCGTTCTACAATATAAAGGAAAACTGGCACAAAGATTTGTGAAGACTCAACACTGGGGTCATGATTAAAATTGCACATTAGTGATACACTTTTTATTCTGTGCATCTCCTAACAAAAGTGCCTTTCCAAGTCATCTCAAGATTGTCAAGCCTAATCTAAACATGGCATTAGAACATGTTTGTTTGTTTGCTTGTTCCCAAAAAGCCTCTTCAGGCTGCAATTTAAACAATTTGTCTTCAATGAATCAGTCTGGAATATTACTTGGATGAGCTGCAGTGAAGTTAGGCAATTGTAAATAAAATTATTCGTGTTTGATATATTTGTGTAGAAGAAGAGCCCTATTTGGCAGCTTTTTTTAGAGGAAAGGAGGAAATACAGGAAGAAGCATATGATATTTATTTTTATAATGTTTTAAAAGCTCTTCATGTATGGGTTTGGAAAATTAAATGGAAGAAAGCAGGCTGCAACAAACAGCATTTGCATACAGATAGTCACAATTACTATATGCCTTTACAAATAGATGCACATACCACAATTGCATTTTTATCCATGGCAAGAAGCAAACAGAAAATGAAGCACTGAAGTCTCTCCTGGTTTTGGCAACCCTAGCATGGGTACCACCAAGAAGGGCTGAGGGTATCTTTCTGATGTTTACTGGGAATGCACACTGGGCTTTGGCAAAGCCTAGTCTTCATGACTTTCTCAGCAGACTATAGGGAGGTTCCTGCTACTGTCGCACACCAAGCCAGCACATCGAAGAAAGAAGCCAAAGGACTGTCACCTTGTGAGCCCGCAATGCTGCTCTTCTAAAAATACTAGCCATTGCACACAGAGACCCGGATTCCACGGCACTGAGATCCAATATGAGCAGCAGAACAGTACGACAATGGGACCACAATTACCTGGGGAGGTTTGGGCTCTCCCACACTAGAGGGATGGTTTAACTGGGTGTCCTGCAATGAAAAGGTGGTTGTACCCTCCGGCCCCTTCCAGCTCTATGTTTTTAACTGCTCTGGGGCCAAGGAAAAGGCTCTCAAGGGTTAGATTATGCAACCATGCACCATGGGTGCACCCACTGTCCACCATTATGAGTTTGCAAGCCCCAGCTGGACTTGCCAGGACTTTTCATGCCATCAGAAACCAGAAGCCAAGAGTTCTTTGAGGATTAAACAACCCTTGCAAACCATTCTAAAACTCATGGTATTTTTAGGGGTTCTGGGAAAGTTGTTTAATCCTCAAATAACTCCACCACCTAGATCTGGGAAACATGAGAGGGCATGCCACCAAGCCATGGCATGGTAGACAGCATGTACCTAAGCAAATGAAGGGTTAATTAACTCAGGTTGGGCTGCCATGCCATGTGAACTGGCCCCCTGTGTGGTGCTGTTGAGCAGTCTTGCCCATGGCTCAGTGAGAAGCACTGGTTTTATATGCAGAAGGTGCCGGATGAAGTCCCTAGCTACTCTAACTAAAGTAGAGCTGGGCTACTCAGAGCAACTGCAGCTCCCTCCATCTCATTGGCTACCCCGGCTAGGGCTGCAAGGAGGTACAAGCCCATCGCTGCCCGATCCCCAGCACTAACGGGATCAGGAAAGACATTTGGCAAGGCCCCAAGAGCTGCTGCCCATCAACAGACAAAGCTGGGTGTGGAGACCAATCGTCTGAGTCACGCTCCCGTGGCTGCCATACCTTAATGGAGGGTCTGATCCAGATGGGTGCAAGCTCACACACATGTGCACACAGTATTTCAGTGACACATGGCCCAGGGAGCAGTGTGTGCATGGCTGAATTTTCAAATGACAAGAGAGGCTGTGCCAGGCTCGGCCATAAGCAGAAACCTTTCAGCATGGCCAAGGGGCTGCTGCAATTCAAGTCCATCCCCAAGAGGAGCGAGGGAAAGGTGACCAGGAAGACAAGGAAACCAACCGATTCAACAGAACCAGAGCTGATGGGACAAGTCCAGCATCACAAGACAGATGGACTAACCTCTGCATCACAATGAACGTGTTGATCATGTACTCCTCTTCACTCTTGGTTTTCTGCAGCTCCTCTGCCAGGATGTCACTCATGGTGCACTGCAGAAGATAAGGCACCTCCACATTGCGGTCTCCGTCAAAGACTCCATAGAGGGCCTCCCTGTTTTCACAGAAGTTATTGGCAGAAAGAGCTGCCACACAGAGTCTGCGGGGGGAAAAGTGGGTCGGGGAACAAGCCACACCGGTTTATTTAGTGAGAGCGCTCTCCACATGGGAAACTCACAGTTTCTGCCATCGCACCATCAAGCGGGGCCCCACCACACCACTTCTTTGCAGGTGATGAAGACGACTTGGTCCCACACACAAAGCTGCTGGACTCTCGTAGCCCAAGAGAAAAAGAGGCACTTGCCCTCAGGCCAAGGCAGAGAACAGAACCGTTTGTGAGGGATCTGCATCCATCTATAAATCATGCTCCAGGGGAATAAAGAGGGTGGGTCCCGTGTTATTTTGATGTCCCAGACATAAAATTAAACAGCATCACCCTGTTTCCTCTCCAGCTTAATTACACATGTAATAAATCAAGTCACCAATTGGAGACCCATAAATATATCCTCCCAAAACTAAGTAGCTGCCACACAGTGCCTTGAATTACAGTAGGCTCTGAAAACATACCAGTAGTTTTCCATTTCTTTCTTTCTTTCTTTCTTTCTTTCTTTCTTTCTTTCTTTCTTTCTTTCTTCATTAAGCAAAGTTAAGTATTGGCGGGGGGTAGGGATGTTAAGGATATGAAACTTGCAAAAAGCCACTCAGCATCTGGTTTAACTACAAAGTACTCACAACCCAGAAGACAAGAGGACATGTTCTTTCCTGGGTGCTCCAACTGAATGCAATTATACTTCTGGCTGTCACTCAATGGTTTTTCCATTCAAAGGATTACTCAGTTTGCAGCAATGAAAGGAGGGATGGAAAGAGGATGTTGTATCTTAAATTGCATTTACCCTCTAGACATCAACAAGGGCTGTCAGTGTTGCTCAGTGTGATTATTACTTGCACTTCTTGGCCAATTTAAAGTCACAGTGCCAAGCAAGAGATCAACAGAGGGCAATCCTGCTGGTGGCTGGCTGGAGCTTCAGAAGGGTTCCTACTGGATATAGCAGAACAATTGTCAAGTGACATTATTTGATATTCCTATAATGGCTGTTGATTATTCCTGTAAGGGCCGCCTAGAAGATTGGTTCCCTCGAGAGATCGACTTCTGCTTTAGCCTTCTTTTTAAAAAGGGTACAATGGAACCTTTCATGCAGTGATTGAACCTTGTGGGCCTCAGAAAGAGCAGCTTCTCTGGTTTGCTCGGCAAAAATGCAGCAGCCAGAGCAATGACATAGGGCAGCCTCCCATAACCAGATGTATTTGACTTCAGCTCCTAGAACACACCATGAACAACCCCAAGTGCTCAGGTATGGACATTATGGTAACAGCCCTTTCCTGTAGCATTCAAACATTGTTACTAGAAACTGGAAATGGTTCACATGTACTGTGTGCCCCTACAATATGTGGCTTTGTTAACCCAGGAACTGCCACCAAAAGCCACCTTAAGTCAGGACAGCCCTATGGTTTGCTGAGAGGTTGTGAACTGTGGGTTATTTAAGCCATGAGTGGTTGTCATGAATGAACTGAGAAAGGAATGAAAGGACTGGGCATGTTTAGCCTTAACAAGAGAAGACTGAGGGGAGATATGATAACACTTGTCAAGTACTTGAAAGGCTGTCACAAAGAGGAAGGACAGGGTCTCTTCTAGATCATCCCAGAGTGCTGGACATAGAATAATGGGCTCAAGGTACAGAAAGCCAGATTCTCGCAGAACATCAGGAACATTTCCTGACTGCTAGAGTAATACGACAATGGAACCAATTACCTGGGGAGATTGTAGGTTCTCCCACACTAGATGCAAATGGATAGCCATTAAATTCATTCAAGGACAGCCACTCAAGATGCAAACGGACAGCCATTTGAGAGCGATGGCTGAACTTGGAGTCCTGCACTGAGCAGGGGGTCGGACCTGATGGCCATCTGGCCCTTTCCAACTCTACTATTCTATGAACACAGGATCATGGGTTATCCATGAGTTGTTTTTGCAAGCTGCAGAGACAGTGGCCAATACTAAAAGATAAACCACCTCTTTACATGACAATACCAGAGAGCTGCAAAAGTAGTTGTGATAAAGTTAGGGGGATGAAGAAAGAGGAAAACAATCCAGACACTGAGAAAACAGATCACTTTTTAAAAATCTTCTTGTACAGAAACATTGGTTCACGTTATGTATGAACCAGGCCATAGTATTAGCAGGACAGTATGCATACTATCATGTTCTGTGAACACAGGAAAAGCACAAGAGATGGTACTGCGACCAGGATTCAGCTGAAGAGTTCAGCTTGCTTTCTTTTCTTTGTTTTAAGCATCTAGTCCTTATGGTTAGGGAAAAAAAATGCTTACAAGCATGTGGACAACAGCTGCTGACATATCAGAAGCCAGAGGTGGCAGAATAAGATCTTCTAGTGCTTGACTCTCCAGTGCTGTGCACTGGTCACTGTTGCTCCCCATAACTACAACCCCAGAGTAAATTATGTTTGTCTGGGAAAGCCAGCTGAAAGCTCATCATGGAGTTAAGTTTTATACAGACGGAGCAACAAAATCTGCTCCCTGAGCCCTCAGACGGCTGCATCTCTGAGGCAGACGAGATGAACTTTCCAGCTAATCCTCTGAGCTAAGTGGGATTGAGACTGCCACAGATGCCTTTACAGATGGAATGGCCAAAACCAGCAGGACCACATGCAGGTGTGCCGCTTCCTTCCACAGATGCTCTCTTGTTGCCACAGACTGGCTAAGCAAAAGGTGTGAGAATCTTCCCCTGGAGGCCCGTGTATGTCGCAACACATCTTAAACTGGAACAAAGATGAAGGGGGGCTTGCAATCTTGAATTAAGTAGAAATGGGGTGGATAACAGGACATGTTAGGCTGAGTACGGGTAGCAGAGAAATCCTCATTAGAGTTAGACAAGAGCCAGAGAACAGCTGGGAGAAAAGACCTGCTGCTAATATTTCACATATTATGTGCACAAAAATGTACAAAATGTTTTTTATAATTAATCACTCACATACTCTTCCATTATATAGTCAGTTTTCTGAACAGTACTGCCTTTTGAGTGGAGGGATTTACATAATAAATAATGGAGTCCACTCCTTGAAGATAAGGCATGAGACAATTCCAGACTCAAGCAACCCTCTTTCCAAGCTGGATTTAAGAGGAGCAGGAAACAGGTGGTCAAACCAGGAAAGAAGCCAGTACTGCCTCTGCACCGGCAAAGGAGGTATTCTTTCTTGCCCAAACATCAAGACAAGAAAACTGCTGTGTGCTACAACCAGGAAACTTCCCTGCACAGCTACTGAAGAAAAATGTCTCTTGAAGAAGCAATTGAGTGGTGTTGGAGCAATGGCTGGAGCTGATGGTCAGGATGAGGCCATGGTGGATAGTACCAAGGCTAATGACAAAGTCAAAGCCATTGTAAGTGGTGGCTCGGAAGCACCGTCGGTGGGATGTGGATTGTTCAATGGAGACTGATGCTTGTAGGGTGCATTCCCACAGTATGGTGTAAAGGCAAGAAAAATGGGAAACCTTGTCCAAGAAAAAAGAGAACCTTGTACTTGTTTGGCAGCTCCTTGGCATGGTGCTCAAGACTTGGCCATACATCCTTTCCCCCAGCACATCAAGCTGTCTGTGGATACAACAGTCTTCTCACTTATGAAATGGGACCCCAAAGGCCATAAGTCAATGAAGACAGCTACAAAAGTGGAGGTCCAACTCTGAGAAAGGAAAATGCTAACTGTAACAGCTGGAAAGAACAAAAGAAAATATGGAAAGGCGAGTGGAGAATAAAAATAAGAAAATCAGCTCAACCCAAGGAGATCTAAAGATTCAGTTGGATGAAAATGCTTGAGGGTGCTGCTACTGGAGGGAATGAAGAGAAACCAAGGGCACAGGCAGAAGCACTCTCCCTTAGGCATGCTTGGAAGGTGGAGAGGCAAGCTTCCTCCCTCAAAGTCTCCACTCTGAAGGTACCAGTGAAGGTTCCGCACAGATGTAGAAAGGGCTTACTTGTTCTTAACTCCCGATGCTTCAGTGTAGCCATGGCTCCAGACTGCCGGGGCTCCCGATGCATCTCCTGCCGAAGGCTGGTCTATCTTGAAGCAACGAATGTTACTACAATGAGAAACAAGCCACCCAAAGAATTAGTGCTTCAAAAGTCAAGTCAAGAATAACAATACATTTTGCTATTCTAAATCCATTACACTCACTATATTTAAAGAATCTTTATAAGAATCTTTGTAGCTCAGTAGTTGTGGCCCTGGAATATATGAAAGGCAAAACAAAATAGTCACTAGGAGTTACTGTTGTTTTTCACTTTGTTTTTTTTTAGAAAAATTGTGTTAAGTATTACAGGACTTAAAAAGAATTTGTTGCCTGGACTGCAAAACAGTCAAAAAACAGAACAGATGTACAAAGATGAAAATGAATGTTTTCCTTCTACTTTCTGTGATCATCGTTTCCCCAGAATTCCACTGATTTCTGAATAGCTTTCCCATGCAATGTATAATCTGGTTCACATGGAGATCCACTTGCACCTTAGCCCAGGGGAAAAAACACCCTGAACAACTTCACATCAAATGCTAGCTGTTGACGTGGTGGCTACCGTGTTGGACTGCAGACCTGGGGCACCTGGGTTTTAGTCTCCACGTGACCATGAACTTACTGGGTGACTTTGAGCCAGTCACTTACTCTCAGCCTCTCACAGGGCGGGTTGTTGTGAGGATCAGTGGAGCTATGGAAGACACTTTGGGTTCCTCACAAGAGGACAAAGGCCAGGATAGAAATGCAAAATAGCAGCAGCAGCTGTTTATAATAATACACAGCAAGCTGACAACCCAGAGCCTCTCTAGATCACCTGCCTTGTTGTCTGAACTGGAGCTGCTGTGCCTGCCTGAAATGTCTATTTAAATGCTAGAATTCAATACAGCAATTCTGCAAACTTGGAATGAGAGCTTTTAAAAGGAGGGAAATGTCAAAACCCATTTCACTCAAATTATCTTGTGCTAAATTCTTAGACTGTTTTAGTACTCAACTAAGTTCAGCATTTTAATGGTTTTGGATGGACAGCTCACCGAGGGGAAATTTGGGGACACACACCCTCTGGATCCCTCTGAACAGACCTAGCCTACGGACCCTGTCAGTCACATAGCTGCTGGATGTGACAATAATCCTTGGCTGCTCACCATACACTGAGCATAAATGAATGCTTGGTGTGTGGGGTGGAACGCAATGAATGCTAATGCCAGCTTCTGGCCTTCTATCCACAGAGAAGTCAAATAACTCTGCGTCCCTTCCACAACTATCATAAAGTAACAGAAACTGGAGAATGATTACGCACAAGCCAATGAAGAATTAGAGCAAGTGCATGAATACCTTGAGAAAGAACAAGAGGAATTTCCATCCAAACCCACTGCCTCTTATGTGCACAACATAGTTTTTCTGTACAGTTTTTTTTAAAAAATAGACTAAATGCATTTTTCCACTGAAAAATGATTAATTCAAACTTAACTCTGGCCAGTAACTTTGTCATTCGCCTCAGGGAAAAGGGAGGAAATCTTTTCTGATTTGTAGAAAACACACTCCAACTGTGTGCTCTGCAGATGTGCTGAAATACAACTCCCAGCATGCCCTGGAAACTGGAACTCTGAGTTAGAGAAGGCTGCTGTGTCATCTCTCCCCTTCCCTATTTGGCACCAAGTAAATCAAAATCTCCCTGTCTGCCACCCACGTAGTTATCCAATTATCCAGCTCCCCTGAATTTCACACTGGCAGCTGCATACTTGGTAGACATTTAGCACTTTGTACTAAGGTAATCGTCCACTCCCTTCTCCCCCTTCAGATAAACTCTATAAGTCTGGCAGTAGCTAACCCTGGCCTGAGTTTTCAGGCATCTAAAACCACAGGAAGCACAAGAAGAACAAACAACACTTTCAGAAGGAGCCACCCGGCTTTGTTCATGACAGCTGTAGAGTGTGTGTGTGTGTGTGTGTGTGTGTGTGTGTGTGTGTGTGTCAGACTGGCAGGCAGGCAGGCGAATAGCGCATCCTTTGGAAACCACCCTTCATGTATAGGAAAATGACCATTTGCAATTTCCCCATAATTTTCCTCTATTTGTAAGACAGCAAAAGCCATCAGGTTTTGCAGAAAGTGGAACCTACATGTGGGGAAGGACAGAAAGTACAGTCTTTTATTCATCCCCAATCCCTTCTTCTTACCCCACATCCTGTGCTGGTTGAACAACCCAGATCACACCAGGTTGTCCTAGAATGTGATGTACATGTGGGGTGTCCTCTTAAGCCTGAAGACTCAATGGGAGAGAAGTATAGGAAAAGCACCAAATCTGAAGGTCATGCAGCAAGGACTGGGAGGACAAGATAATTGACTGGTAACCCGCATCACTGTTTGTCTACGGTGGGCCCAGGCATATTTTTCTAAGAAGAGGACTTTCAGGACTGATCAGTAGAGAGACAGCTTGACAAACCAAGCAGGAAGGCTCTGTTCTGGGCAGCAGTATTATGGCAACTATAACTCATTCAGGGCATGTTTACACAAGTTCTCAAGGTGGCTCAGAGGCAATGCAGATGTTTACAAGAAGCAAGGAAAGTGATCTCTGATCAGGCTAGTTTTTTCTTTTCTGTTTAAAAGAAGAGATAGATATGAACTTGCTGACAATTTCACCCTTTGGAACCTGCAGGCTGCAAGAGGCTTTTAAGGCCAGCGTTCCACTCCCAGTTTCAGCCAGTGTTCAGAGGAGAAGGAACCAGGAAAAACCCTACAGAATTATCTGACTGTGTCACAGGAAACTATTGTGCAACTGAAGAAAGAAATTAAAGAGCAACAGCAGTTAGCTTCTTGTTTTAAATGGTGGCAATAAATGCCAGTGAACTGTGCCGAGACATGGCTCGACTTCATGAGTCAGGGAATTTAGGTTGCCCTCCATCTGAAGGGGTCAAAAGGGAAGATGTGAGCATAAAGCCCCACAATGCTTCATCCTTTCAGAAAGAAAAGACTTGTCTGTACAGAAAACAGTTGTATTTTTTAGTCATGGCAGACCTGTGCAGCTTACACAAGTAGCCTGTTTGCAGAAGAAATGAGACTCTGGCCAAATCGCCATGTCTTGGCTTGTGAGGAAAGCGGGCCCTGCTTATCCTTCAGTGTAGCAGATTCCAGGGTGGAGGGGAATCCTAGCCATCTTCAGCTTGGATATGTCTTTCAGAAGTTCAGTTACAGTTCTCCAGTTCTCAAAGGTTCTGCAAACACTTCTACAAGTCAGACATCCCTATCTGTGGAAATGTACTTTCCACAGCTTGCCCTGGTGGCTTGGTTCACCTGCTTCTTCTGGTACAGCCACCCAAGGAGATGGGTGAGAGTGTTGAATGAGGAGGAAGACCTGTGTTCAAATCCCTGTTCTGCCAAAATGAGGCATTATACTAATTAGGCAGCATGTCTTTCCTATAGTATACAGGTAAGCAGTTCTGATCTGGATCAAGACCACTGTGTTCTGAGAGGGACGAATCTCTTCCCACCCCACTTCTTTGTTTTCCTGAAATCTTCCTCCCTCTGCTCTCCAGTGAACAGGCTGTAGTTAAAGAAGGAAAGACACGGGTTTGATTGAGGCGTTGTTTCTTTCCTTCATCTCTGGGGAGGAAATGGTGGCAGAAGGAAGATTTAAGTCTCCCCTCCTGCATGGTGAGAGCAATCCAAATGGGAGACATGCATGTTTACACTACAGTGAGCCTCACTCCACTACACATGAAGTACTACATGTAGCTCAGCTTTGAAAGACGCTGGGGCAGTCACCGTCTATCTCATCCCAATATATTTCATGGTGCCATTGTGAGGATAAAACTGGGCAGTGAAGGGGGAACCATACATATCACCTTGACTGGAAAAAGGCAGGATTATTTCATTTATTTAGACTGGGTTGGGGAGAAGTAGGAGAAACGTGGACCAAGTGAGTGGCCTTGTGAGCCAAATACAGGAATGATGGAGGCGGCTGCAGTGTCCACAGTCCACTGAAGCTGCAGCAGCTACCTGTGGGGAAAGGGAAGAGGCCTTGGTACTCACCCTCAGGACATGAACTGAGAGGAGAGTTTGCAGAAGAAAAGAAATTGCTGAGGTGGAAGGAGGAGAGCTACAGCTCAGGAGCAAAGATCTGAGACTTCTGAGTGGAAGGGGCTGCATCGCTCTGCCTCCTCCGCCTGCAACCCAGCAAGAATGCCTATCCTTTAACAAGCATTGCAATAAAAAAGCAGCACTTTTACCCTTGAAATTATGGGCACCTGATGTTTATATAGAGTGCATTTCTTTCCTAATTGCTTTGTGTTCCCTTCTGCCTACTGTGTAATAAAACTGATGGTTCCTTACTTCAATAGCTCCAGGGTTTTGTGATCCAGGACAAGTCTGGGGTTTCCAGTTAAGTCTAGTTCCTGTAGCTTTGGAGGCAGGTTTTCAGGTAACGTGACTTCAGTCAGCTCATTACAGCTCAGGTCCACACACTGAAAAATGAGGAGGGAGAGACAAAAGAAAGAGGATAAGGGATATGAGAAAACCATTTGCCCTGAACACATTGCTTTTTACATTTATGGCTAAATGGAATGGCACAGAACAGCAAAGGTTTGATTTTCACAAGCAGCAGAGGTGATGGCAAATCAAGGTCTGGACCATATGGCTTCAGGCAGCATTCTTACATGTAAAAAATGAGTGCATCAATGAAGTACTGTCTAGAATTTCCTTCTAGAAATTTAATTTTCTATATGAAAAAGCATGGGCAGAGGGGTTGTGTGGGAAGACTTGAAGTCTGAACCAGTCCAGACACTGGGCAACATGGGACCCAGCACAAAATCAAAAGCTCTTTCCAAAGCAATCGGAGACCAGTGGAGATGCTCATTTCCAGAAGACTGCAGGGAGGGCTGCATGGACCTGTTCCATTTCTGCAAGCAAACATTTCTGTTTGTTTCTGGGGCTCCCACAGAAACCACTAGTTTCTCATTGCCCTAGCACGAGGTCCCATGACTATGGGGTCAGTGTTGGATACAGTTTAGTTTTATCGCCACATCTGCTTTCTGCGGAAACGAGGCCAAAACCATCCTTAGCCTAGCAAGTTCTGCAGGGCTGTACTACAAAAGCATCAGGCACCTTTTCACAGACATACTCCAAGAAATAATCCTTCCATAATGTTTCACATCATCACAAGACCTTGTTAAAGATGTATATTCCCTTCTTTGTCACACACTTCAATCTTCATGCATGTTGCAGAACAAGAAGGGAACTGCCTGCTTATCTGTGTTATGAGGGTAATTATTCTCCTTAAGCTAATGGTGCACATCAGTGTTAAGTGAGTTCTAATTAAAAGTAATTTCATGAGTACATAGATCAGAAGCCATTTAGGAAGAAGGATTCATCTTAATTTAGATGAAACTATTGTTACTAACCGTAAGCCTTCACATAGGGCAGGCTATTCATTTAAAAGTGTGCTGAAAACTCAAAATCTAAGAAGTCACAAAGGAAAAGTAAATGAATGTGAACGATCTGGAACACCACAAAGATATCAACTACATGATGATGGTCTTGTGGGAATAATACTGATAAGAGTACAAAAGAGAGGAAGGAAGAGAGAAGAAATGGAGCAAAGCAACATGGAAAGAGTATTATGGATGATAAAAGCCTAACTTAATGTAAAGATTACTCAACCCTCTTACACTGCAGAAATATTGAATTAATTTAACCCAGGACCTGAAATTGTGGTAAAAATCCAGAACAGAAATGGTTGAGCATTCAGAACATGCGTTACAAAAATGTTATTTAAAAGCAATATTCAACCTGTCAAACCTTGTTTCATGGTTTTCCAAAATGAAGTTTTGGGGTTGCTCTGAAATGCCTTTGTTTCAGTTATGCAAGTAGGCTATTTGGAGTTAGATTGGTTAAAGCTATGGAAAACTGGCAGAGGGCAAGCCAGACAGCCCCACCTGATTAAGGTCTGACCTCTTGAGGAAGCTGAAAAGTCCTTCCCAGACACAATGAAGCAAAATACTACATTTATTTCTTTGTGAGTTTGCTCATACACCCCATATGCCCCATTCCGCACACCATCAAGTATATAATAATAATAATAATAAATAAATAAAGTTTAAGGTATCTGGAATTTCCTGGGACTTCTCTCTGCCCTTGGATGCAGGCAACATGGCATATTAAAAGGACTCAGTCTGTCTCCCCGCATTTCTCTCTAATTAATGGGAAAAATTGTAGCTTCACCAATGTACACACTGCTGCACAGACTGCACCAGTCACCAGACAGACATCTGTACTTTTCAAAGACACTGCGCTTCTCTTACCAATTCTTTCCAAACATGCAAAAACCAAGTATTTAATGGTAGATTATTTCAGCACAAAACTTGTACCTTGATTTCTCCAAGTTGCATGACTTCTGGAAAGACTTCGATGCAATTGGAGTGTGCAATCACAGTGTGCATACGCCGACAGTTCATGATGGTTGTGGGAATGGATTTCAGCTTATTTCCACTAACATCAATTTCTTCCAACTCTTCCAGTTTGGCCATTTTACTACAAACAAGCAAGCAAGCAAAGAATACTCTTGATTTTTAAAAAGTACTCCAAAGTTTTTGTCTCAGACTGTGATCTTTAAATTAAAAGGCCAATTTCCTTCACATCTGTGTGGCGACGTTGTCATGTATGGGTCACGCATTGGAATTATTATGTGGCAATGGATGTGTCCATTCCAGAAGGTGGCAGCAGGTCTATGGACAGGGACTGCATCTGTTGTTCATCCATGAACTCATTTTCACTGGGTGAGGCACTGGACAAATCACACTCTCTCCATTCCAATTTCCCCACTCATAAAATGGAAGTAATCATGATCTCAAAGGGTCATCATAAGGGCAATGAACTGTTATATATGCTATAAAAACATGGGTGAATTCAGGCTCAAATATAGGAGTTGGAAGGGAGCTTCAAGGACATCCAATCCTTCTGCCAAATACAGGATCTGCAGGGCAAAACAGAACTATACCGCCCCCGACAGATGGCCGCCCAGATGATTTAAATCAAGGATGGCCCATGTCAAGGGTGCTGGAGGGTTGCTTTTGCCCACTTGGAAGCCATGGGGAAGCTTGCACCCCACGCCTCCCCACACTGCCACCACTGCTGAATTTGCTGCTCTGGCAACAATGAAAGGGGCATTTTTACAAGGAAACAAGGTGCATGGAGGAAGGTGCATCTTGCTTGAAAGCAGAATTGCACTCCTGGAAGGCTTTGATGCAAAATCTTGCAAACTCCCCCCAGAAGCCAAGGTATTCTTTCTATGCAAACTCAGCAGGAGTTTTGCCACTGCCAAGCAATTTCAGTAGCACCGGGGAGGCTGCAAGGCTGACTACAGGAGGCAGGCTACATGGTCCATTAAGGTTCACCCTGGTTTAAATACTTCCAGGGAAAGAGACGCCCACCTCCTGAGGCAGAGTGTCCCATTGCAGAACAACTCTTTCCACTGAGAAGTTTCTTCAGAAGTTCACTAAACATTTAGGGCCTGAGGGACTGGGAGGGCAGCATAAGAGGAAAAGGGGATATGAGAAGGGAATGTGACAGGTCAGAAGGAACGGATTGGTGGGAAAGGGAAGAGAGGAGATGATGGTATTCTCATGGAGTTCAAAATAACTAGCCAGATCTTTGCCTAAAGGTTTCAATTTGCCATGTCAGTGCACATGCCTGTAGCTCTCAAAAGGTGTATTTTGCCCTCTTGCACCTGTGGACCAATGCAGAAGCCCGCAGGAAGGCACACCAGGTCTCCCTGCTCCTGCCAACCTTCCCCCTCGGACTTGCTGACCGGGCAGGGAAACTCACTCATCAGTTCTCCCTTCCTCAGGGATTTGATTTGATTTTAATACAATGCACTGTGCTTCCATTTCTGCTTTACTTCTCTGTAAGACCCAAGTAAACAGTACACATCTACAGTAGATTTTCCTGCCCTTGTGTGAATAATACAGAATTGCTTTCCCCTTCCTACAAGGCCTGAGAACCTTGACCACTCCCTGTGACTGACCACTCCCTGTGATCACATGCAGCTATCCAGGCTAGGCAAGCTATGATCTTGTGTAAGAGAGAAACACAGGTTTATTGCCCCATGTTCCTTTCCAAAGGTTTCAACTACTAGGCATCTAAAAATGTCACTCTATGTAGGCATCAACATATGTTTTGCTCCCTAAGATGATGTTTAATTCCATTTGCTCACATATTTCCATCTTAGACTTTTTCCTTTTCCCATTCTGTTTTCTACCTCTGACTCTCCCTCCTATTGCCTTCCAAAGTGTAGAAGTTTGTCGTAAGTGTTGTGAGCTGTTTGTGTGTGTGTGGGGGGGGGG
>NW_025335505.1:8685360-8748160 GCF_004798865.1 Varanus komodoensis | reverse complement strand
GGGGGGGGGGGTTGGGGGGGATGTCTTCCCTTCATGCATTCAAAGACACAGCCCCTTCTTGCAAAACATTCTTTATTGACCAAAGGCTGAGCTTGCACAGAGGCATTCATTGAACCCAGTCTAGTATTCATCTCCAGGAACTCTCCTTATGAGCAGGAAGGGCCTTCTGAAAATGGATACACCTCCTCTGCATACTGTCCCCTAATCGGATAGGCCTCCCCTGCCAACATCCCATCATGGGATCAAGAGCCATGCCCGCCACATTTGTCCCTGAGAAAAGCCCCTGCTCCAAGTCTCCTGCCAACTGCACATCTTGGCCATATCCAGGGGCTGCCTAGCCACCTGGGGAGTCTGTCCTTGAGAGAAGTGCCTCCACTTCTCCCGTCACAGTGCCTGGGAACAGCCCACATGACCCGGCCCCCACCACACTTCTTCTTTTGATTCTTCTGGAGACCAGCCAGCAGCTCTCGAGAATGTGCACCCAAAGCAGTCATCTTTACCACGGCCAACAGTAAGCATCTTGGGGCTAAGATCCTCCATTTCAAGGGGCCGCACACATACAATGAGCTGTATAAATAATATTATAACTATCCAAACTGTCCCATGAACAGGAGCAACAGCCACGGCAATGCCGTCCTCCTACCTTGCGGGAAAGCTCTGCAGGCGGTTGTAGGCCATGTGCAGAATCTTCAGGCGGGGGTGGCCTGTTAGCAGAGGCACACATTTATCCGTGAGCTGATTGTTGGTCAGATAGAGTTCCTGCAAAATGCTACAGGTCTCTTCAGAGAGCGTGGCTGGAGGCAGCATTTCCAGTTTGTTGGCAGAAGCATTCAGATACCTCAAGCTGCAAAACAAGGCATCGGTAGGTGAGATGTTCATCTGGCTTAATTAAAGCAAATGATCAAACAAACAAACCCTGCAGGTAGGGAGAAGCACCTGACCCATCAGAGTAATGAGAAAGGAAATTCAAAGAGCTTCCCAGACTGAAACTATAAATGAATCCAAAGTGTATAATTATAGATACCAGTACCCTTTCCCTCATTATGAAAGAATTTATGCAGAAGTAGTATAATGTTCATGTGTGAGGATCAGCCTGAATTGCATCAGCCTTCTCAAGCCTAGCCCCTTTCAGATATGTCATACCACAACTCCCATCATCTGTAATCAGCATGGTGCGTTACAGGAGTTGTAGTCCAAAACAGCTAGAAGGCATCTGGTTGGAGAAGGCAATGTTGTATTGAAAAAAGTAGCAGCTAGCTATGATGATTGCTTCCATACAGCCTGTAAGAAAAACAAGTGAGCTGGTTTGTATGATCAAAATAAGCTACAGTGCATTACTTAAATGGTGGAAGATGCAGGTTCAATCTTTGTAACAATTACTCAGGAATGGTTTGGTGTGTCATTCAAACCTGGGTTGCATGACCATGTGAACCAGGTATGTGTGTGCATTGACTTTTTCCGTGTTGGAAAATTGTGAAATGTGAAGTGGTACCAAATGCAAGCAAGGAACTCTTCAGCGTTATTTGAAATGCAGAGACAGAGCAACATTCAAGTTTGGTGACTTCATTATTTCAGAGAAGCTGGTGAAAATCTAGCCTTTCTTTAACCAAAGTTGGAAACACCCCATTTTTCCCTTCCCCTCTTTGTCTCATGATTCCTAAAATTTGGCAGAGGGGGTTTGTTTTTCTGAAAATCTCTGTTATAATTTAAAAGGGGACATGGTGCATCATGAAAACTCAAAAACATGTGGAGCACAGGTATATTTCAATGTCAGAATCCCAAGTGCACAAGACTTCTATCATGCAGGAAATAGCAAATATTTTCCTCTGAAAACCCTTCATGCTCTTCTTCTGACTCATTCTAAAACTGCAAGGATTCAGATTTCTGTAGCAACTGAAATATTGCAAGCAGAAGTAAGTATGCTCAGGAATACTATCACTTTAATTCAAGTACATATTTCAGAGTTGCTAGTGAAAATCTAGCATTTCTTTAAGCTTAGGCTGATTTTTCACCTATGTTCTTACCTGGATCAACTGGGCTACAGTTATCCATGCACTGGCAACCTCGTGCCTGGATTACTTATAATGCCCTTTAAGTGGGGCTGTCTTTGAAAATGATCTGGACACTTCAACTAATCCAGAATAGGGTGGTGCAGCTTTTGACAAGAACTAGTGAACATATTAAACCAGTCCTCCACTGGCTGCACTGGGGGCCTGTTGTGGTCTGGGCCCAGTTCAAAGCGCTGATGTTAACAAAGCCCTAAATAGTTTGGGCCAAGATACCTGAGGGAATGCCTTTCCCCATATATCCCTTCCGGAGATCCTTCTCTGTGAACCATTCCCCAGTGAAGTGAGGGGGAAATGGCTTGGAGAAGGGCTTTCTCTAGGATTGTACCTTATTTATGGAACACTCTAGGAAGGGCACCTGGCGCTGTCAGCTAGCTTTTCGACACCAGGTAAATACATTTTTATTCAATCAGGTATTTTAGCAGTTATTGGTTATAACATTATTTTAATTTCTATTACTGCGTGCCTTGCTGTAATTTTGCCAATTGCTAGTTTTTATTTTTTAATTGGATTTTATGCTTTTAATTGTTATTTTATTGTTTCTTTTCCTGTTTTATTGTAAGCTGTCCAGAAAACCCATTGGGCTATGGAGCGGCATATAAATACAATAAATAACTACAGAAAGAAACACAGATAGATTTTCTGTTATCATGGCAAATGGCTTGGGGCCAGGATATCTGAAGGAACACTTCCTCCTGCTTGAGTTTTCCCAAACCTTCCAATGGAGGTTATATATGCCACCCACCCCGGAAGAAAAGTTAGGGCGGTGGACAGGCAAGATGGGGCTTTCTCCCTAGCAGCACTCCTACTGTGCAACTTCCATCCTTGCCTTGCTTTAGATATGCAGTGAAAACTTCTCTACTCTTTCTGGATTTCAGTGGGATTTTAATGTTGCTCTCTGCTTCATTTTGAAGATGTATCTGTTTTACTTTTAATTTGCTGTTACATGTCTTGTTGCTTCAAATTGTACCTCACCTTGAAGGCCCTAACAGGCACAAAGGCAATTATAAATAATTTTAATAACTAACCTGCCCATCATTTTTGACAAAAGCAAAAGCAACCCCTGCATAAAGCGAACAGATTCCCTGAGGCACTTGTGGGCAGTTTGCCAGTTCCGCCTGCATTCCAAGAGCCCGGCTGTGTGTTGTTGTTTTTCGTTTTTAAATTCTTAGCTGTCATGGTTGCAATGACATGCCTGACATTATGAAGGCAAACACATTTTTAAGACAATTGAAATTAAAAAGACAGAGAAATGAAAATTCATTATATTTTGTAACTGATGAGTCCATACTGTCTACATGGTTTCACTCACTCCTGTCCTCAAACTCTCACCTGCAAGGACCAGCTCAAAGTTTCTGTTTTTAAACAAAAAGTTCAACAGAATAGTTCTCAGAGTAAGTGTGATGTATTTTTCGCAAACCATGGGGGCGGGGAGCGGGGGAATCCTCTTTCAGCCCAAGGGCCAAATTAACCTGCAGAACAAGTCTCAAAGGCTGTATTCCAGGGCACACATGCCTGAAAACCAGGGGGCTGGGAGCTAGAAGGTTAAAGAAGCAGGGCCAAAATTACCAAAAATGCCAACCTATGTTACCTCAAAGCTCTTAACTGCCAGTAATTAAGGCTTAGGAGAGGCATGCCAATCTTAGAACTGTTTTGCAGAATGCACAAAAGCCAGCAAACCATGAAACATGTATGTATGTATGTATGTATGTATGTCCTGCCTTTTTTCTTACAAAGAACTCAGAGTGGCTTACTTCAATCGCCTCCTCCTGCTCTCAAGCTTACCCTCACAATCACCCTGTGACGTAGGCTGGGCTTAGAGGCTGTGACTGGCCCACAGTGGGCCATGGCTGAGTGGGGGCTAGAACCCAGACTGCCTCCTTGAGAAGAGATGGGAACAACGAAAGGGGGTATGCCCATCTGCATAATCTCTGAGGACCAGATTAGGACCCCAGGAAAGCTGGATTTGGCCCAGGGACCTTCTTTCTAGATTCTTCGCCCTCCCCCATCCTGCTTTTGGTGTCACTGGGTAAAATATACTGAGTACTCTTGCTAATATTTAAAAGATGCCCTTATCTTCATGGCTTTTTTGTCACAGCCTAACTGGGTAAGTTTCCTCTGGGGGCTGCGCTATTAAAACCATCAGTGATTTTCTGCTCAGTTCTAGCAGCAAATCACAGTAGCTTCAAATGTTCACATGCAGCATTCAACAAAGATTTTGAAGTGAAAGTTAGTGTTTTCAGGCCACCACTGCTGCTTGCCACCAAAAATATTTGCTGTCCCTAGAAGAACAACAAATGTGGCAGAAGTCTGCATTAGTGCCAAGTGGTCTCTAGGTGGTCCACCCCAATTTAGATCTCTGTCTTATGAATTGGTGGGTTTGTGGGTTGTGATCCACAATGCGTAATCACACGGCTTGACCTAAGGACCACCGGCACTACCAGCAACATCACTGCTTGCTGTCACTTTTCACAGTTTCTTAAGGGAAAGAGGGGAAAGGTGGGGTCCAGGAGATAGGACTGGGGCCCCATGTTGCAGATTATAGCAACTGGATCCTAAATCCAGTGCTGAAAATGTTGAAGACCACTCTGGATTAGTTTATGCTATTCTGGATGAATCAATGAGAAATCATAGCAGCAACAATCAGAAAATGGTTTATAGGATCCTAAGAAAAGCCCTGCTGGATTGGACCAAAGGTCCATCTAGTGCAGCACTGACGCATGTGATGGCAAGCCAGCTGCCCGCAGGATCCGCCAAGCAGGATGGGTGCAAGTCCTCCTGCTGCCCAAGCTGCTCAGCAACTGGTGTGTGCAGGCTTGCCACCTCTGCCGAAGGAGGCAGCACACAGCCAGCAAGACTGGGAGCCACCGATAGCCTCCTCCCTCAGGAATCTGCCCGATCCCTTTTGAAAGCCACCCAGATTGGGGGCCATCACCACTTCCAGTGGCAGCAAATTCCAGAGTGTAACTACTCTGTGTGAAGAAGGACTTCCCTTTATCTGTCCTAAGCCTCCCACCAATCAGCTTCACAGGGTCACCCCAGATTCGAGGGTGATGAGTGATGGAGGAAAATGTCTCCCTCTCCGCTTTCTCCACATCATACATTATTTTAAGCGCCTCTGTCATGTCTCCCCTTCCTTGCCTTTCTTCTAAGCTGAACAGGCCCAGTTGTCATAGCTGCTCCAGCCCCGATTATTTTTGCTGCTCTTCGCCACACTTTCTCGAATTCAATAATGTCATTTTCAGGTAAGACAACCGGAACTGCACAGAGGCAAAAAAAGTCTGTGTGCTTTGCAGGTGGTGAGAACACTTACAAAATCAAGGAAACAAGCAGGGGAAGAAGTACTTCAATTTTAAAATATGTGTGGTCTAGATTGTATGACCAGAGAGGGGATGGTAACAGCTCCCTTTTCAGATAAACTATATGGACATCTACACCAAAAACTTCAGGATTTTGCTAACGAAAAAGTCAGCATGAACAGCAACAACACCCCGCAAATAAATTCAACCTCATCGGCTGGTTGAAACTTGTCTTCTGCAAATAAAAAGGGAAGCACATGACCAAGCAGTCACATGGATGGTGCAGAGGGTTTTTCTTCCCTGTGTGTGTAAAAGCCTTTCCATTAAAAATAAAAACCTCTGGGAGCTCAGGAGAACTGAAACTAGGTTAGCTCTACACATTCCAGAGAAGTCATTCTCACAGAAAAGCAGAACTAAATATTCAAGACCATTCATTATTTAACAAGAGCTGTGTAAAGTCCTGGGGGCAGATTGAAGTTTACAAGGTTACAAAGAGAAGCACTTCACTTAATTCCTCTATCTAGTAACCGGAAACATATGTCCATTCACAAATGACCATAAAATCAAGATATCAGATGTGTGAATGGCCTAAACAAAGCCAAACCAAATAAAGCTCAGAAACTGTCTCTACATAGTTAGTGCTGAAGTGGCAAAGAAAAATATCTTTGGGAATGAAAATGCATATATGAGCCACACTCCTAATTCTGCCATGGAACTGATGGTTTTGATCAAAACACACACAGACTTGCAAGTTTGTAGCAGAACTCCCCAATGGCTAGGCGTTTAAACAATAGCTTCTGGATACCTCAGTGCTGACTGATGCAGAGGGAAAAAAACCAGAGCCCTGCAGCATGTGCGTCTTCCTATGTGGTTGCCTGGACTGGCAAAAGTGTGTGCAAACTCAATATTCCGGACTGGGTCAACAGCCTTTTCAGCTCCTAAAGAATTAACACTTTCACATTCAGGTTCTTTACTCCATTGTCAGCATGAAGTGGTCCCTTGTAGGTATGGAATAATCCACACAGGCCAAATACCACAGCCATTCAGTGCCCAGATGTTTTAATGGGTGCAGTTTACATGAACAGCTGCAACACAGGGATGCTTTGCTGAGACACACCGTGTGCATGCATGAATCTGCTCTAGGACAGCAGCTTTGCGTTATTTGAAGATACAGCTCAGGGTTGGCAAGTTGGCAGCTTCCAGATGTTTCGGAGAACAACTCTAATAGGTCTTCACCATTAGCCATGCTGTCTGGGGTGATGGGGTAAGTCCTAGACATTTAGAGAGTACCAGGTTGGGGAAGGCTGGATCTAAATAATTTTAAAGGATTCCTCCCACTGTAGAAGGGTATGCTTTTGGCTGCTGCGATTTTGCTTAGTGCAGTAACATTAGTAGTCAACAATGTATGACTTTGCTGTAGTTATTTTTAAAAAGAAGAGTAAGGGCAGATCGCCCAAGGCCACTGAAAAGAAGACCCACAAATGGAGTCGCATGCATGGCCACTCATCATAAGGAACCAGCCATGGTGGGTTGTTGTCTTATCTGAACCTAGCCCACAAGCTTCAAGCTGGCTTATTTTAGCACAACAAGTCTCATCGACAAACTATGGTTTGTTCAATCTGTGATTGGTTAGCATTTTTTTTTAACCCAGGAGGCTAGTTCAATTGTGAGATGAAGGAAGCAGCAAATGAACTGCTTGGCAAGAACACCAAAGCAAAAACAGACCACTGCAGGAGAAATCATGGGTTCTGTAGCATAAAACGTTGGGATACCAGCTGGAGGATGGAGGGAAAGGAGGGAGAAAACAACACACACTGAGTCTGATTGTCTGCTGGGCATGCTGAGGGTTGTTCTACAAACAAACAACCCATCATGACTTCTTTGTAGGGTAGTATCAGGGCCAGGGCAACAGAACGCCAGGCAAGACAGAGTCTCGAAGCAAGGTTTAATGGCAAGTTCAAGAGCAAAGTCCAAGTCATAGTACAGGCCAAAGTCAGGAATAAGCCAAGGGTCAAGAACCAGGAGGACAACAGAGGTGCAGGCAGCTGAGACAGGGTAAGAGTGTGGGAGACACGGTACAGCTGGATACATGGCAAGCCAGGAGACAAGGCAAGGCAAGGCAAGACATACTACACAGCAGGAACCAGATGCAGCAGGGGTCGGGCAAGACGCAGGAGCTGAGCCAGAGCTTGCAGGGAGCAACATGATGAGGCAGGATACATGGGCAAGGCAGGATATAGGTCAGGCAAGGGGCAGGCAACCCAGCAAACAGGCAAGCCTGTGCTACAGAGGCAACAGGGCAAGGCAGGAGACACAGCAGCAACCAGGAGCTGGCACGACAACAAAGAGGAGGAGCTGTGTTGCTGAGGCCAGTCCTGGAGGGAAGAGCTTGCTCTGATAGCGCTCTTCCTTCAGGACTCCAGCTGACGCTTGTCAGTAGACTGAGCGCTCCAGCAGGGTCTGGGACCAATCCTGCAAATGTGGTGGTGGCTGCTCTGGTTCCGGCCACCAGAGCAGCCCAGATCCTGACAGGTGGTTTAGTGCTGACATGCCAATATGGCCACTATCTTCGCTTATGTTATGGAAAACAACTTTTCAGTCAGTGGAGATTGTCAGTTTGAAGCTGGCAACAGGATTTTCAAGACCCAATAGCCTTTCAAGACTCATTTATTCACAAAAAGCATTTCATGGGAGTTTAAGACAACGAGATTGTTGCTTGGCAAATCCAGAACAATATTGGAGGAAAATCCCTCTGTGTGTCTAATCAATCTATCTATCGCTTTTCTACAGAATGTGAGAAAATTCCATCACTGAACTGGTCCAAGAATTTTATGTACAAAAGTGAACCTAGTTGAAATTAATTCTGAATCATGCTTCCAGGGACAAACACTAGACAATCTTTTCCATCGCAATACAGGCTATCATGTTCCGCACTTACTAAAAATATGGGGAAATTCATTAAACCTGCCTTGCCACACACACATTCCCTTCTGCATCTACCCACCTAACACACAAAGGGATGCAAATATTAACCTGAAGTGACAGGCTACATAGAGAACATCAAACAAAGCAGAGAAAACAAAGCCTTGCAGTTAGATCAAATGAATGGAGAAGACACTGGAAGTATCCCTGAAATGGCCCAGATTTGCACATTTCCTTTTTTAATAACCAGAAGTGAATGAACAATGCATCAGAGAAATGTGTTGTGTTAGTTATCTTACATTTCCTCCAAAGGAAAAAACAACTGTTTTAGTTTTACAACTAACTTGTGAAGTAAGCGAGGCAAAAAGAATTAAGCCTGGGTGCAGATGTTAATACTTCCAAGTCTTTTAACAATAGTCAGTGACTGGGAAGTATTTTGCCTGCACCAAGCCAGCAACTTCTCAGAAAATATCCAGGGACCAAATATTCTACTCACTACATTTGCCTCGTTCAATGCACTCAGTATTTTTTCCTTGAGTTAAAAAATAAGCACCTTGAAGGGGAAAGAGATTTTAATAGAAAAGGAGGCACTGAAAGAATCTGGTCACTATTTTCTAAAAGAAACAACTGCAGGAATGGCCAGTTGTAAAGATGCCCATGTAGAGATGAAAGAGGCAGATTTCTGGTAGTCTACCAGCAATCCATAATACTCAAAGGAATTCTCCATTTCACAACACAATCTGCTGCTGATGACCCCACTGATTATCTGTAGCTCCCCATTTTTCAGTCAAGTAAAAGTGCTCTTACCCATCCTGTTCTAGCATGGAAGATGTCTGCCACATGCCTGAGATAAGGACACATCTCAAAGGCAAAAATAAAAACAAGAAGCAGTACAGATTTGAAGTGATAAACAGTGAAAATCATGAAAATTTCATAAGACAAGAACGGGGAGATACTTTAATTAAGCCACCTTGAGTGCCATGAGTGCTGTGACAGGCTGCAAGTCGTTGGAAAGCTATAAATACTGGCCTGATTAGAATCCAACCCTTCTCTCCCACACAGTCCCAGTAACAGTAGTCTGGAAAAAGAAAAGCATAGATAAAAAATGAGAACGTGACCATCTCCCATAGGTGGATGCCACAAGATGGATGGTGTGAGAGATGGATGGCATGCTCCCTCACAGACAGCAGGTCAACTCAAACTGATTACCTAAGATTTTTGGAGGGGGGGAGAGGGCAAGATCTGTCCCTGCAGATTAAGACTTAAAGGCAAAGTCTCTTCTCTCATGTGGAGCTTTAATAATTACCCCTCTAGATTCCCCAGTCATTTTGTGCAAACGTCCAAAGCTGAGCCCCTTCCTCAAGCCAGCAGGGAGAGGATTCATGTTTCCTCAGCTCCTTCGTGAGTGAGCTTTCCATTTCCATCAGGGAAGGTAACTCGGGCAGGGAAGCACACCTATTTAACAGCATGCCTGGTAGCAGCTGCCAACAGGACAGGCCATTCCAGGTAAGTGTGCTGCCCAAGGAGAGGAGGATCTTTTCATTTCTTCCCCGAGATGCCACTTCAGGTCTGGTTGCAGAGGAGGGGACGCCTGTTCCCCAAGTCCTGTTCCTTCTTCAGCAGCTTTCTTGGTAGAAGGCTTTCTTTTTAAAACCCGCTTACAGCACCAGCATTTTATGTTTTCCCATTGACCACTTCCTCAGCAGTCAGCGTGGAAACACAAGCTAAGAGCCTCAAAGCAGGCCAGTAAAGCAAAAAATGCTGCAGACAAGTAACTTTTGTGGGCTTGTTTGCAAAGCTGGCAGCATCACCAAAACAGGACCTCAGCTGTGTACATGTTCTTCGAATTCCCACCACTAATGGATACTCCAGTTTGGTTATCTAAACTGCTAGTCCAGATCTAAGAAATCTATGAGCAGGCTTGTCCAAAGACCAGAGCTATTCCTTCATTAGTGAAATCTGCAAAACTCATTGAGTGAAATTAGCAGACTAATGTACCTAACCTCTGGTAAGAATATTTTCACCACATACCGAAGACTAAACGGTAACTTGGTTGTCCTACAAGAGTACATATTATTACCTTCTCTAGGCAATGATGACACTACACACTGAAAAGACAGTGGCATCTCTGCACATACAGATACTTCAACACCCAAGAATCCATTACAAAGAGATTCTGGGCTTGTTTTCCTGTTATTGCCACCAGACAGAAGTTGCTAGAAAAGGTTTCCACAGGCAAGAGGCTCCATTTGTAACGATCAAGAAACACTCACTATAGCCAGAGAACTTCCACCCCACCCGCCGTATGCCTCCGTACTTGCACCGACTGCTAGCAAGAACATACAGCGGGGATGTTAAAAATCTCTATGTGGCAAGCAGCTCATGTGAGGCACCTCTTCATTTGCAATTAGAAGTATTTCCAGGTGGGCATCATAACATGCCTTATTCTAGATCCTGAAAGGGGAACTTCTGTGCATAGGAAGGAGCCACTTCTGAAGCGCTTTGTATTAGGAGAAAGACATGGTGCAGCCGCTCCCACACAGCTCGATGGGAGTTTTGTAAGTCACAGAATAGTCTCTGAAGGCATCTGCATGAAATAGCCAGGGTTCAGTATATGAGCAATACACCTGTCTGTTCCAAAGACAATGCAAAGTCTGCTGAGGCACATTCCTCACTGAAAGCATCTTGTTCTGTTCCGTTGGGATACTTCCAGTTATCATGGCCTGAAGATATGGACAAAATGCTTGATCAAGTTCGACTGATCACCGGGAAGCTAGCTCCTTGCCTCTCTTGATTTATTACATCTAGCGGGGTAGAAGTCCCTGGTCAGGTGCAGGGTAAAAGAGAAAGAAGTGAGAGCACTCACTCCCAGCTCCCTTAAAAGAGGTTGGCGATGCAGCTGTACTGAAGAAAAGCACCTGTTGTCAAGATAGGCTGGTGTACCTGCCGTAACTCTATTTGGAAAAAGATAACTTGGCTTCAGTTATCCACACACTGGTAATCTCCTATTTGGATTACTGCACTCTCTATGAATTGCATTTAAAGATGGTCTACAAACGTCAGTTATTTCTGAATGCAACAAGACTGATAACTCAGACTAAATAGCATGTACACATGGCTTAGCCATCATCACAGGCTCCTACTGTGTTTCCACATCTAATAGAAAGCACTTTTTGACCTTGCTTGGGGCTAGAGAAGGATGACCTCTCTCTACACATACCTAAGATGTTCTTCAGAGATCCTTCTCCCTAGGTTGGCTGCTGGCAAGGGAACCTTATCAGTGGTGAGACCTCTGACTATAGAACATTCCAAAGACATCTTGCTTAATGCACTCTGGTACTAAGCCGAAACAATTTCATTTCCCCAGGCCTTTCAAAACTGCTCCAGGTCTAATCAGTTTCTCTTTGCTGCATATTTTTATTTACTTGCTTTGTTAACCCAAGGGAGAGCAATATCTAAGTTTTCTGAACTATGTACTTAAGAAAAAGTTTCCAGTATAAATTCACCAAAGCAAAAATGCATTATCTTACAGAAATCAGATCTGCCAATGAAAAGCTAAAGGGAACCTCTTTGAATTTAACAATTCCATGCAGAACTAGCTTAACACAAATAAAGTTTGTTGTGCTATAAAACAGTATTATTTCAATCTGAAGAACTAGTACTTTCCCATACCCTTTAAAACTTAAGCTACAAAAAGAATTATTTCTATTTGAATGAATAAAACAAAACATCTGGTCTCTCAACAGATGGCTTGGAAACTTAAAGACAAGGTACCCTTATGTGGTAGCAGCAAACTGATTGCTGTAGAGCACCACTATTGCAAATTAGCTGGAAGCTATGACTAAGTGAAAAAGAAGGCAGAAAAATGCCCAACTAATACCCAACCACATGGAATTTAAAATCAGCACAGTAGCTGAGCAATCTTTGAGTTAATCTGAACTGAGTCATATTGAATGTACTACAACTAATGGGGGCACAAGGAAGCAATTGCAACTGAGGAAGTTATGGAGAAAAGATAGGTGCAGCACTGGGACAAACAGAACAGAAGGAAACAGCAGGTTGAGGCAAGGAAAACCTCATTAGCACCACCATTAGCTGGTGTCCAGGATTCCAATAATCCATCCTTCCCTAACCTTTTAGGTTAAATATCTGGAGGGCTCAGTTTCCAAGATTCATGACTGTTGGCTGTACTTACTGGAACTGATGAGAATGGACATCCAAAATGTCAAGAGGGACTCCAGGTCCAGGAAAGCTCAAGTAACCCATTACTTCACTACTTTGTGTCAAACAGATTTGGTAGCAGAGGTGGATGACAATGGTGGTGGCCACTTTCAGTCCCAGAGCAGGTGTGCCTGTATTCACCAGTTGTTGGGAAACGTGAGTGAGAAGGTGCCATTGCGCTCATATCCTACTTGTGGATCTCCCACAGGCTGCTGGTCAGCCACTGCATGAACAAATGCTGGACAATATGGACCCTTGGTCTGATCCAGCATGGCTCTATTTATGCCACTTCCATCAATTTCTTCAGCACTGGGAAGCACCCCTTGCAGAAAGAGAATGGAGAGGTGCCCTGCTCCTTACAAGCCCCACATACATGTCAGAGCCTCAAAAAGCTTTTAAACAGAAGCTAGTCTGTCCTCTGATCATCACTGAGCTGCAGCCATCCAGAATTCTAGGGGACGGGATGAAGCACTGGGGTAAAGCAGATTATTTCCATGGAGAAGGTCCTGGGTTCAATTTCCAATCTCCAGGTATGAGCTGGGAGAGATTTCTGAGAAATCTTGGTGAGCGGCTTGGTATATACTACTACTTACTGGTATAGTAGATGAGCCCATGCTCTGGCTCAGGACAATGAATCACAATCTCAGTACCTAGAATCACTGTCTGCCAAAGTACTTGGACTAGGTGAATGCACTTAATCTATCACTGAGGACCAGGATGGATCATGAGCTGGGCACTAGAAGACCAGTGGTGCTCCTGCACACAGAGCCTCCTACACTATATATTGCAGGTAATCTGCCCCAGCACAGACAACATCTAGTGCACACTGGTAAAAACTTGGATAGTGCTCCCTCAGGGATGACAGTGCACGCTGGATGCTCTGAAGCCAATGAATAAGCTAAGGTTTCAACTTGACGTTTAATTTCAGCAGCAAAGGTTAGCCATTGTACTTATTAAATCAGAGTCAGTATATTCTTGTCTGTGTGAAAGCAGTGGTGGCCCAAGCAGCAGGAGGAAGGAACATGTAACTGCCCAAATGTCATTCCACTATTAAAGCCTATTGTATGTTCAAATGCGTGAGGATTCCCTGAAAGAAAGAGATGCTGAGCTGAAAGTAGGTTGGTGGGGTATTTTGCTTTTCAATTTGCTTTCTAGTAGCTGAGCCACAAAAGAGCCTAACATTCCCCACTTCCAACCTTTGGCTCAACTGTCTGTTTTGAGGATTAGACTGATTTAAAATTAAAAACCCGAGAACCTTTCAAGATGCTAACAGGAATCCAAAGTTCATGCCAAAATCCTAGAAGAGGAACATGTGGCCCCACAGGAATGTTTTTCTCACCATCAAGTTAAGAAACAGAATACACCTTAAGGGCCTGTAATTCTCAGACTCTGTGTGCCAAGACACACTAAGGTGCCATGGGAACAAAAGAATTAAATACTTTGGTGGTACAAAAGTATCCACCAAAGAAAAGGCTGCTGCTTGTTCCGTTGCAAGATCACAAGGCTAGAGCAATGAACCAGCCAGGGAGGAAAACAGTACTGCTACATCAGACAGAACCGAATGATCCAATCTTTCCCAAGTCAGGCAGTAAGACAAATTTCAGCTCAATCTACTGCACGTTTACTTAGCAGTAAGTTCTGCTGTGATCATTGAGACCTACTCCCAGGAAAGCATGCAAAGGATTGCCATTTTACTCACCTTCAAAAAAGAAAAGCTGACCACTAAGTCTCTGAATCAGTCAGTATCACGAGTCATGTGCTTTCTTTTAGTCAATTGGGAGACACAGCCATGACTCCTGACACACAGTGACTCCTCTTAGGGGTAGTAATATCTAAAACTGCATATTCCATTCAGACATCAACCACAGAAAACATTAAACATGAGCCACACAAAAACCAATTTCTATTTTAATCAGCAATCCAGGAACAGCTTCTAATGTCTAAACTGTGAAACTCTAGAGTGCTTTGGGGCCAAACAAGCTAGAGTTAACCCGGCAACAAACCATGGCTAACTGTTGGGTTAACTCTTGTTTTGTTAGACGTTAACAACTTATAGAGTTTCTGGGTTTGGACATCACAAGATGACTCAGGAAAATTAACATCAAATCTGCCTAGCATATATGGCATGCAAACAGAGTCTGTAAGTAAACCTTCTAGGATCTTTAGTGCCACCAATTTTATTTTCACACAAAAGGATCCCAGCTATCAGAAGTCTGGAAAACAGCACTGCCTAGACAGTTGTACGATTTTTGCCCAAATACTACCAATACACTTTTTAGTTTTCTGGTTACCTGTCAGTTTTCAGCAACAAATTAGATGGCAGTTCTGTAAGTAGGTTGTGTTGCACATCCAAGACCTCCACATGGGTTCGTTCAATCCTCTCTGGTAACCTTGCTAATTGATTGTGTCCCGCAAGCAGCTTCCGCAAGCTGACATTGCAAAATAACCTTTAAAGAGAAAAACACACACTAATTAAAACAAACTTGCAATGAAGAGATACTGAGAAAAATGAGAAATTCTGTAAGGGAAATGTTTCCAGTAATGCAGTCAGCCTGTTTGCTATGTGAATTAATCTACTCACCAAAACAAGAAAAGGGAATGAGGAGGGGGGATCAATTTATTTCTTTCCAAACCTGTGCACTGTAAAAGAGCTTATTCCAAGACTAGAGGTGGCAACTCCTGTGGTCTTCAAAAGGTCCAGCTGTATTCCAGACAGCACGCCTGGGGTTGGCAGCACATAATGTTTGCATACAAAAAAAATCTCTTTATTGGTGGCCAAGTTACAGAAGGAAGTCTGAACCATGCAGCAATAAAAGCTTCACAGTTATCAAAGGCACCTGTGCAACCAACTTCATATACAAAATGCAACTTTAAACATGGCTGTATCCCATGTTCTCATAAGCTTAATCTTGGAGGTGGGACATGCAGAAGGACACCAGATCTCTTATTTCAGTTTTGGTAGGTTCAAGACTGGCTCCATCCATCTAGCTGGAAGGTTACCCCACTCTTATTAGAATACAGGTAACTGTCAATTAGTGCAGATAGTGAATCCCATGAAATGGTCATGTTATTTGAATTTGCACTATTCAACGTTATAATTATATGTAAAATATGGCAATTGGTTCCAACAATTGGTTCATAGGCAATGAAGAATTTTAAACTTATGCTTTAATAAATTTATTAAAATATTTCAGTAAAGTATAAAAAAGAATATAACTACTTTAATGGCACGCTTCTTAGCCATACAAAAAACTGTCAAAAGGATAAAACCAGCTAATATTGCCTCTGCCTGAACTGCTCTATCTGAACTGCTTGCTGTTGCTTCCTTATCTATGATTCACAAGCTTCTCTGTAACTGTGCACAAATGAAATGGCAGTGGACAAAGCCTTTTCCTATCTTTATTTTCTTAGATCTATGAAAAGGGATGGAGCAGGAAGTAGGGTAAACAAACCACAAGGTTCAGAGAAAGGCAGGGGTACACTGAAGTAGCAGTGGCTAAAACCCTAAGGGCAGCGCAGTAACCTCAACCGCACATGAGATAGCCTTGTTAACTGAATTTTGGTTCCATTAAATGTGAGCTGGTATCTTTGCACAATTCGTACTGCATTGAATATCGCATTATTTGAACCAGCACTGATTGCGACCTAGCTGTGGACAATAAGGACAAAATAAGGGTGGCAATGCGATGAAATGACTAGCTTGTGAAGGGACTCTATTTCTGCAGTGGGCATGTCCTGATGAAAATTCAACTTCATTCTTTTCTTCAATGATTCACTATTACTCATACATCAAGATGTTGATTTTAGCAAGCAATAAAGCCTGTGCAACGCTCCTCTCAGGCCCTCCTCATTCAATGGCTCAGTTCAGACATCACACTTTAGTATAGCATGGTTTGAACTTCTTTTAATCCTAGTTTGGCCAGTTCAGATATGACAAACTGGGGTTAATTTAAACCAAGAAACAGATGCTTCCAATCTTCTCACATCTGTGCCAAAAGAGGAGAGAGCAGGGGGAGAGGATGAGCCCGAAGTATGTTTTAGTATTATGTCTGACCCACACCACTATGTTAATTGGGCCTCTGAAAATATATTTGGCATACACCTAAAAATGTAGTAGTGTGAATGCAAGAAGCAAGTGTTCAAATACAAGCAAGCCAGTAGCTCCCAGCTTAGCATACTCATTGATGAAATCTGGATTTGTTTCAGGGCAATGTACAAAACAGCTTTCGCATGCAGCCCCCATGGAGTTTTGGAGTAGCTTCATAACTTGAACAGCCTCTTTAGTCAAAGGATCTTCGCATGTGAAAAGCCAACTGGTCAGGAAGAACGAGGTGTAAAACAATTTTGGTCTATGAAAATGTTTCTTCTCACCACATCACAAAACACTCAAGGAAGATGATGACAAATATTTCCTCCCACCCTTCTATTTTACCCCATGACTCAAGAAACATTGTCCCACCATCATATGCTGACTCAGAATCTGATTTTCCCTTCTCATACTCTTCCTCTCACCTCTGCCTGCCCCCTCTAATACCAAGATAGCATAAAGCCTCCTTCCAGTTCTACAGGGAATGAAATTTATCTAATCGGCTTTACTGTCTTGAGCTTTTACATGTTATGGGTGGTCAACCGTTCTGCCTCGAGGAGGAGGAGGAGGAGGAGGAGGAGGAGGAGGAGGAGGAGGAGGAAGGGGGGGAAATGGAGAGAGAAAGAGGGCTGCTCTGCAAGACAGTTAATGGGTAATATGGTGGCTGCAGAACCAATTAAGCTAAACAAATCTACAGCAGGAAACAGAAACCCCACAGTGCTATCTGCATTTAAATTGTCAAGCTCCAATTCTGAATTGGTTGCTGGTGTGGGGAATCTCTTGCTGAAGAAGGAAGATTATTCTTGTCTGCCACCTGCCTTGTTCTCCCTGTGAGTGCATGTTTTTAATCAGGAGATGCTCATGTCCCACAACTGATCCGTCTTTCAGTAAAAGGGTCACAAAATTACTAACTGCTGCAGGGGAAACCACCTCCATTCTTTTATACACCAGATAACGCACGCCAAACATCAAAAACAACACCAACCACAAAGGTGCATGTTTTTTTGGAAGGTGTGGCACTCCTTTGTCTCCACTGAGTTGAACCAATTCAATCAAAACAGATCACAAACTGTAGGTCACAAGAGCTGTTGTGACAGAGTAATCAATAAAAGGCTGAGTTTTCTCTGGTGGATGTTGTCAGATAATCTGCATATGTGCCAGTATACACAGTTGTCTCAGGGTGTGAACTGGCTACATCAGACAATTGAGAATGAAAGCCAGCAACATCCATTTCATAGTTCAAGGAGGAGATGAATTGGGGTCTGCTATTTATTTATTTAGGACATTTATAGGTCATCTCTGAACGGCTTACAAAATATATTATAAATCCGAAGGCTTACTTCTCACACTAAGAAGCCATGGGCTTTTTTAAACTATAAACAATCCAAACAGAGAATTCAGAACCAGGGGTTATTCATGAATTGTCTCACCAGGCTACTAAGGCAGCAGGAAAGAGTGATTAAAACACACAACGCACATACACACAGGCAGATACACACTGCTGCTCTACATATCAGTACTACAGCACCACAAAAAGGATTTGGATACAGGCAAAGAAGGAGAGAGACAAACCAACCAAGAACACAAACTGCAGTTTGTTCAACTGTCCGCCAGACAAACCCCGAGTATGGCAACAAATCATAGGTTAATCATGGATTAAATAAGCCATGAATAAGTGTTGTGTGTGAACCTTAGTAGTGGATAGCTTCTTCCAGAGGGTATTAAGGGCATGGAATTAATCTATGGAGAAAGTCATCTTATAAATTAAATCTTTTGAGTGGGGAAAATGCTTTCTAAGACATTTATGAAAGCAGATTTCAAAAAAGATGGACCTCACTGATTTTGGCTCTGCAGGAATGAAACTGGAACAGATGACTGTGAAGTAAACCAAATAACTTTTACTTGGAAAATACACAAGGAAACATTACATCATGAATTTGCAGAGGATCCAGAGCTCAGTGGTAAAGCTCAGTTTTTTCATGTAGAGGGTCTCAGCTCAATAGCTCTGGTTAACAAGATTAAGTAGCAGGTAATGAGGAAGACAGTTCTCTGCTTGACCCCAGAAAAGTTGCTGCCAGACAGGGGAAACAATATTGGCCTGGATGAGCCCATTGCCCTGACTCAGCATATGGCAGCTTTACTATGTTTGGACCAAAAGTGTAGCTAATTCAATAGGACGGAGGAACCATTTAAGACTGTCCAAGCACCTCCCACTAATGCTTAGTCAAGTCTGTGAAAACAAAGGGTTCATAGCTGAACAGCCTACTTTGAGTTCATCTTTCATTTTTCAAATAAGATAAATTCTAACACTTATAAAGAAAGCCCAGTGAAAAAGTGGCAGTCCAGGGCAAGTGTAGCTGCAGTTAATTTTGACTCACTATCTCAAAACAAACTATATTATCTCTGCAAATCTGGGCAAGTTGTGATACAATGAGATAAAATTTCTTCCAGTCTAAGAAAGCTGGTATGAGAGCTTTTTTTTTTTCTCCTGGTAGAAAGGTAGGGTACAAAATCAATTTTTTAAAAATTCTGCCACAGCCCTACCAAAAGAACAACCACAGGGCCAAAGTTTTCCTATACAATTGAAACAAAATGGAGACTATGATATAGTGTGCTGGCCTTTTAAAAAAATATATGATTTGACTATTTAGGATTAAATCCAAACTCTGCTTGATATGCACAACAAGATGTCCATGATATTCTAAACAAGAAAAATAAATTCTAAGTGCATCCAACTCCAACTACAAAGAATTATAGTACACTGTGCCCATGCAAGCATCTCCAAGCTAATGCCTTCCATACTTGAATTCACAATAAGCTACCATTTTCTCCTAGCAACCATTCATGTGCCTTCTGTGCTACCTCATTTTCCTTCATCACACTACACACAGATAAAAATCACACTGGGTCTCCAGCAATCAAGTAAAAGCCTTTTGAAACCATGTCTACATTTTCAATATGTTTATGGGCAATACCACGCAATGTCCAATTGGTGTAAGTTTGACCTTTTGCTACTTAACTGTCCATCATATAATCTATTTCTTAAATGTCATTACAGACAATTCTGTTTTTAGCATCTAACTACAGAGTGAAATTCCCCATTAACATCTTTTGGGTCCAAGACACCCATGAAAAAGTAATACGAACCCCCAAAATAGTTTTTTCAGCTGCTGGCAAAACACTTTTAATGTTTAAGAAATGGAGCTTTCACAGCTGCACAGGCTGCTTTAGAACTTCTGTCTGGAAATCAGAGAGGCCAAATGTTTTGTTTCTGTCTACATGAAAGTGAAGAAGAAAAGCTGCATTGAAGCTTATGGCACAGTAATGCCCCGTGAGGTTAAAAAACATCAAACAAAAGAGAAAACAAAAACATGCCCCTCTACCACTGCAACGAGTTAAACACTGATTCAGCAGTCATTTCTGAATTGCACGTCCTATTTCTGTTTGTGTCGAGTGTGTCTGCAGGACTTACCGGGCAGGCAGTTCACGTATCTGATTGTGGCCCAGATCCAGCACTTCCAGCTTTCTGCTATCACAAACCCATTCAGGAAGGCTCTCCAGGTGGTTTCTGCCAAAAGGAAGCAGCAAATGGACTTATGAAGTGATCTTGAAGCACACTACTAACCTACAGATTTAAAACCACGGGAAGGCCTCTTACACAAAGCATGCATCCCCAAGGCTGGTACCATCCCCTCTTATTCCAACTCCAACACTCATGTGAGAGCGGACTTTGTCACTGACAGTAGGTTTCTGCCACTCCCTATCCACAATGGTGTTACAGCAACAGAGCAAGTCAGAAGGGGGCCTCCCGAGCCATCTAGTCTGACCCCTGGCTCCAGCTGGCTGCATTCACGACATGCCTAACCATGCAGCTGAACATGCAACACCAGAGTTTGCTGCTGTTCCAGAGCTGGCACATGTATGTTATAGTAATATGTGCAAACTGCAAGTCACAATGCCCATGCAGGGAAAGCTGTATGAGGCGAGGCTGAGGGAGCCGAGTCTTTTCAGCCTGGAGAAGAGGGTACTCTGAGGGGATCTGTTGGTGACATACAGGTATGTGAGGAGGTGCCATATGGAGATGGGTCATGCCCTGTTTTCCCCAGCGGAGGAGGGCAGGACGCGCTCCAATGAAGCAAAACTCAGGGAACCAAGGTTCAATTTGGATGCCTGGAAGTACTTTCTGACAGGACCCCGAGGGTATGGAATGGGCTTCCCCAGGAGGTGAAGTCCCATTGGTGAGGAGCGTCAAGGACAGGCTGGACATGCACATGGGAAGCAAGTCATAAGCGGAGCTGGCTGGAGCCGGGGGTCAGACTAGATGGCCTGGGAGAACCCTTCTGACTCGTTCTGTTTCTATGTGTCTATCACTTGGATAGAAACATGCAAAGATAGGCCAGTGAGCACTAGAGAGAGAGAGAGAGAAACATACAATCAAAAATGCCAGTAGCATACCACAGCTAAGTTTTTTTCTTTTTTTCAAATGCATGGATTTTCCTTATGCTTATATTTATTTCCATTCCAAATAATTTCCTGGAAAGATGATTTGCTTATTGAATATTCATTTACACTATTTTTGATAATCTGGTTTATGTGTTACTGTGGCATTAATTAACCCATAATGTGTAAGAACACATGCTGCATGCAAGCCACTACCAGTATTCAAAAACAACTTATGAATGTCCCAGTCATAGGTCAGCATTACATCTGAACTTTGGGTTGTTTGTGGGTTAAATAACCCAACATTAAACTATGATTTGTTTATTCCACAAACACCACAAAATGTCCAGGCTTGGTTTACATGCTAAAAACCTACAAAGACAGTTTTCATAGGCTGTTAAGCACATATTGGCAGCAGTTTGTGCACAGCAGACATACCTGCAAATCATGGGTCACGCAACCCATAGTTTGCTACCAAATGCTACTGAGCCTGTCTTAAAGGTTGCTCTAACTCCCTTTTAGCAAGAACTGTTTTTTTAAAGTACTTTAAATTCAAGCAGGTTCATGAGGACTCCGAGGATCAAATTCCTTGATAATCAATATATTTATCCTACAATGACAGGTAATGGCTTATGGAACAAACGTATCTTATTCTGTATATCCCTTTCTTCAATGGATTTTAAGGAAACTGGCCAGGATTTGTAGAATTTTCTTACTCCTAACTGAGGGATATTTACAAAGAGGTCTATTGTTCTATCCTTTCCATGATCATCCCTGCACTGCCTACAGTGATTTGGGTACAATTTTTTAACAGTAGAGATACTAGCTACAAATTAAAAAATAAGATTTTTAAAACCTATATTTGTACCTAAAGTTGCTTTCAGCTAGAACTGTTTGCAGAAAGGTAAGGACATTTTGTCTTAGTTACATTCAATTATCTTTCATTCAAGGGTTCTGAAGTAAATGTTAATCAAACATGTTCCTCTGGGGGGGGGGGGGGGGGAATCACACATCGCAAACCCTTTCAATAGGCAGGCTTACTTAAACTATTTAAAAGGTTTCAAGAAATATTGTGAAATCAAACATTGTTCTTTATTATACCCTATAGAAATAAAGAAAACTCCTTTTCCAAAAAATTGCAATTACTTATCCATATTAATAAACAAATGAGATTCTTGAATGCAATTATACTCACTCTACACTTACAGGCCCCAAGTCACTGGCAACACCCTTGTCTGTGTTGGCCTCGTGTTTAGACACAACATATGTTTGGTTCTTTAAGGTAAACCAAGGATCAATACTCTTAAAGAAACCAGTGCTGAAAAGTGCTAATGACATTTTCTGTAGAGAATCATGTAGTTTTAATCCTGAGGCACAAGTCCTGCCGGCATCCAATAACATCCACCTACTCTGGTCAGAAAATAGCATTGTACGCATGGAACACTTTTTCATAGCTGTGCTTATGAAGGTCCTTAGTGGATGTTTCAAGTGAGGGAAAGCGAATGGAGCAATGAAGGAAGGTGAAAGGAACAGGGGCCTGTGGGTAGCTCCTGAGTGTAAAGCCTTCTTCCCTGTCTCACCACAAACCTGCCTTTACATGCCTGCAGTTATACTTTATTATTTGTAAGGAGCTTTTCTTCATCTCTGCAGATTAATCCCTGTGACTGAAGGAAGAGTCTGCAAATAAATCTAAGGACTTTGTTTTAGGGCTGCTTTACTTATTCTTGCTTAAGTATTTTTAGGAGATTTTTTTAAAAACATAGTCTGGAAATTTAAACTACAAATACAACAAATATGTTGGACACAGCATCATTTAGCTAGGCTTGGCTTCACTTCCTGACTGCATGCACTTGCATCAGCAAACCCAGGACTGCTACCTCTTGTCAGCTGTGGAACAGCCCTTATCTTCAGGATATTTACTAGTGTTAACAAACCTAGCCAGATACATTTGGCTATCTCATTAAGCCCCACAAAACTGGAATAGCCTTTTAAATGTAAACATGATTCACAAGAGCTCAAAAGCTAGAGCACCTAAGCATACAAAGAAGGCATTTTTATAAAAGAGGACTACATGAAGTGCAACATTCCAACAGGCATAATAATAGATAAACAAAGGATTAAAATGCTTTGTGCATGTATGTACACATATGAACATCCATTTGGGAGCATTAAATAAAAACACTTTTATTCCCACTGTTTTGAGGCCAGAAACAAGCCATGGGATTTCAAAATGGGATACTTAGAGATTTCAAAGAAAAAAGTAAGCAATGCAAAAGGAAGATTTCTCCACCCATAATTTTCCCTGGGAAAAAGAATGGAGTGGGAGATTCTTCCCTTAGATTTTTCTGCCTGCCCGCCTCCCCGCCCCCACATCCATTTTCCAGAGGCCTTCACATCACTCAGGTTCTTTTTATTCTGGGACATGACAACAGCTACACATAATACAGTCTCAAGGGCCAATCCTGAGCAGTAACACCACTTGCTTGCATCTCTTTGTACAAGCCACAGAAACATTACAGCCTTTCCACAAGGGTTTTGGCCATAGCTCTATACTGTAAAATTTAAAAAGGGATTATACAGTAATTTTAATGGTATTATGCTTACCTAGAAACATCCATATATGTTAAATAATTTGGAATGGGATACACATCAAGGTGAACAAGTTCTGGAAAAGGAAGACAGATAATTTATTCCAAAAATAAATATATATATATAGTTTTATAAAGGCTATTTTCTCTTTCCTAAGTTTATCAGTTATGCCTATTTTGCAAGAGAACTATATAATAAGGAGCATGAAATATTTTAACATGCATTGAGCAGAATTCAACAAACATAACAAGAGACAGTGTTCTCTTATGAAGGAATGTCTTCCTACTTCTATCTCATTCCCATGGCTTTCCTATCATGGGCATTGGTAACTCTGTGTTTGGGATTTAATGCTTCGGACTGCCAGAATGATTCTCCAGATTTTTAAAAGCACTTTACACAGAAGACGCACCCACAGTTTAGACAAGAGAGCAGCATTCTGTGGCCCTCAGCTTGACCTAACCCCACCCCCCAACTATCAATTTGGAACTCCTAACAGTGATAGTCCCTCCTCCAGGGAGTAAGCAAGATGGAAAGCAAAAGTGTTGCAGAAAGAGAGTGAGAGAGGAGCTGGCTGAGGGGAGATAAAAGTTGTGGAGAAGGAGGGAGCCCAAGCCGGACACATCCACTTTTGATGCTGTCTTTATCTTTCATTGTCTTCACTGCTGGCAAGCAGACCCACCCTGATCCATTGTGACAAGAGCGTGCACTCATAAACAACAACAATGAAGGGTCAGCATCTTTGGATTCAGCCCTCTTCCCATTACCGTTTTCTTTATGGGGAAGGGGGGTGGCTTTGTGCTTTCATGCAGAGGAGCATTCAGCCATTCGGGCCGGGTCTGCAGTCTGCTGCAGTGACACCGCAGACACAGCCTTACCTCCTTCATGAGAACTAGGCCATCCTCCATCATTTCGCATGGCCATTCTTAATATCAGCAACATTCCATCATGCTGGCTTTCATTTCTAAGGACAAAGTCTACCCAAACATTCTCTTGACCCCATTTTAAACCTTCAAATCATGGCCAACATCTCTATGAATTTTTTATAGAACAAAGAATAAAACCTAACTGACAATTATACTGGATGGCTGCAGCACAAGGATTCATCGGGGTGCAATAAAATAATTATTACAGAAAGCTTCATTTTGCTGCCAAATGTTGGTTTTTAATTCTTATATGACTTTTATCATGCTTGATATATTAAAATCCCTGAGCAACACCACTGTTTAACTGTAAAAATCTATGCTTGTGAAGTTACAGGATGATGGTCTTAAATGGAGGAAAGCAGAACAGATCAGAAGATGTAACGGGCCAGGGACTACAGGTTCATGAGCTCAGATCCACCCCTACACCAGTCATCACAGGGATGCAGATAAAAAAAGAGAAATAAGCTTATTTTGATCAGGATTTCCATCTGAAAGGGGCTTCAGGGTCCTATGCAGATCTTTGCTGTGCCCAGCAGAGGCAGCATTATGCAAGAGATAGTTGTGCTAATCCATTTTATTTGCACAATTCTTATAATTCGGGCTTTTATGTTTAGTCCACCCTTTAATAAAAGAAGGGGATGATAACTTTTTCTGCAACATCTAGCAATATAATTCTTCCATCAAATGGAACTGAACATTGTATAATTTTCCAATCTGAGGTGAGAAATGCCTCCTTAATGCTATCTGAGACATGTCTATAAACCAACTCAGATACAATCTCAGCTATTTGGATGCCACAGCTGTTCACAACTATTTTGACTATCAGAGATGAACTGAGAAGAATTTGGCTAAAGTGGCTAACCACTGCAGTGTTTGTGATTAAAGAGACAGGTCAGTCTGGACTAAAGAAAAATGTGTCATGGAGCCAAGAGGCAACACAGACTGTTTTCTGATAACAGGAGGCAGGGGAAAGATGAGAGAATAAGGAGGGTACAGAAACATGCGGGCTAGTGCTGTCCTGTACTGCGTGCCATGACCTGCTCCTGAATTCAGGCGGTTTAGGACTCGATGCACAGACATTTAAAGGTGTATACGATTACTCCACGTGAGTGGGGTCCTCGCCCCCTACTCCTGTGCAGAGAAGCTGTATGCACACACATCAGAACACATCTAAAGCTTCTTTGCATGCAGTTGAACATGCAGAAGGCAGGAGGTATATCCAGTTACAAAGTAGAGGCAGGGATAGCCCACATGATTTCACAATGCTCCTTATGCATTTTACATACAGGGGTCATCTGAACCCCCTGAAAGGAGGTAGAGGGCTCTTCAACAGTGTAGAATACAAGATTATTTTTTAAAGGCAGACATTTAAGAGCTGGAATTTAAGGGTCAGATTGGTGAAAGGTAAGTACAGCAAGTAAGGTAAGGAACAAAAAGTGAGGGGGGGGTCAAAAAGAACCTCAGAGAGGATGTAGCAAGGAAGGGCATCATACATTGCTGGTAAGAAGGCGAAGTAGGTGATCTGCTAGGAATGTAAAGGAGAAAGAGCTGCTTTAACTGGCCAAATCTTGGGACTGAACTCTTCTGTTTCCTACGGGTTTTTGTCAGTTCCATACCTGTCAAGCTGATTACCTTACCAAGTTTATTTAGCTTAGGTATGCTTTGAACATTTAAAGGGCAAATATCATGACAAAATGTTAATATTAATTTCCAACTTGTAAGACTCCCACAGGCACAGCAGCCCTCTAAAAAGTTACTGCTAAATACCTTACATGGTGTCAGCATGCTAGGAGCTGGGTGAATCCAGAGCTTGATACACCATACAAATCCACAACATGAAAAGCAGCCAGAAACATCAGGCATCATTTGAAATGCCTTCAAAGCAAACATACCATTTGAACTGGCATAAAGCGCTTTAAGCAAGTATCCACTGATTTTGAGGGTTACCAGCTGGTTTCGTTCACAGTGCAGTATTTCAGCATTATTGAAGATGGTAGCATCCAGCTCGCCTAGTTTATTGTCTCGAAGGTCAAGCTGGGTCACATGATGCAGGAAGTTGGCTTCATCTGCCACCAACCTCCTAATTACATTTAGCCTGGTAAAAGAACAGGAAGAAAAGAACTAGGATCAGTTACAATAATATTTACATTAAGAAGCCAGAAACCAAAACACTCCAGTGTCATAATTTCCATGGTGCCCTAAGCCAGAATGGTAACAGACTAGGACTATTTTTACACTCTTATCTCTATCTTTCTTGAAAAGCTTATAGTGACCTAGATGGGAGCTCCCTTCAACCCTTATCCAATACACATTACTTAGTTTTTACACTGTTTTAGCATCAGGCATTTCCTAAAGCACTCATTGGACCAACTGACAAACCACCAATATTGCTGACATATTGCTCAATATTGCTCATTGGACCAACTGACAAACCACCAATATCGCTCCCAAGTTAATTCATTAATTCGCTAAAGGCATCGATGGGAAAGATGCCATTTTAGCATTCACCTCCCATTTCTTATTGGAGATTATTCCTATGAAAAATAAACCTTAAACCTTGTTACTAGCTGTGGGCTGCAGCAAAATGCAGTTCTTACAAGATCATGCACACAGAACAGTCTTGACTGATGAAACAACTGAGATGTAGTAAAATGTCCAAAGCATGGGCAAAGGCATCCACATCTGAACAACAATAATCCCAGAACACTTTTATGACTGTTCGCATAAACCAGTGAATGCTGCCATGTCATCATAGGCAACTACTGGTATCCACTAGTGTATTTCCGATAATTTACAGAATTCAGGTCAATTTGACACTGCTCACATGTGATTGTTCTCTCTCACTGTATTATACAAACACTATCAGATCCTAATACAATCCTTTGGATTCCTTTGAGAGCAAAGATATGGGATAAGGAGAGAACTGAACATAAGAGTATTCAAGTTTCCCCACCTTTGGCAAGCCCGTGTAGTTAGAGCTACACATTCCACACATATCTTAACACCTGACAAGGCGACCCAACACTCAGTGTGAAAGTCCAAAGAATGGCCAACTTCCATGTGTGCACATACGGTATTCAATGCAGTCAGGCAAAGAGAAGTTTTCCTGCCCAGTCCTTGACTTATGGCAGAAATAAAACAGGATCTATAAAAAGCAGCCACTTGGACGATTTCATTGCACTCTGAAGATTTCAGCTTTATCTTCAGCCCCGAGCTGACAAGATCGATCGCATTACATAATCAAAACAATGCTTTGCGGTGTAATGAAACCTCTGAAGGACCAGGACAGCAAATGTACTATATTAAAAAAATAATGTACTGTCCTTTCCTAAAATGGACCACATGCCTTCTTCATGGAATCAATTTTCACAAGTAAAATGCAGCAGCAATATATTTTCTTGCAACTGTATTTGCCATCACTGGGCCTCAAAAACTGATCTGAGGAATCACACTGTGTATCCAAGCTAATATTCATTTTCTGAGATGGTGGAAGAATTATTAAGAGGGATGGAAAGCTTGGAAGGGTAGCAAACACTTATCTTCTAGATCAGATTCTTCAACTGTGTTGTTCTGGTTCGAATCCCCTCAATTACAGAGAATGCACAAACACATGTAATGCTCAGGGGAGGAAGGAGGGTGTTCTAACAAATGAGAGAAGAACACCTTTTCCATCTTGGATGCATCACTTGATTTATATGGGAATAATGTTGAGGCAAGACAGAAAAGCAGAAGGGGGTTTATTTTAAAATGAACTTTTATGGTAATCTAATCTCTGTCACTGTCTCTCATACAGTTTACTGGTGAAGGAAAATGAACAGCATTATTTGTGAAAATGGCCTGATTTACTGATCTTCTATAATGGTATAGCCAAACAGGCAAACAAGAACAGCCAGTATTGAAATACTTACCCAAATGTTTTCATTTTCCACAAGATGTAATAAAGGAGTAGCCATTGGCTTGTTTCATCCTTATAGTGAACAGTCTGCGTGCAACAGTTCCATGGGTGGCCCTTATGACTGGGCCATATGTGTCATTTTTAAAGTCTTATAGAGTCTTCCCCGGTCTAGGTCTCTCCAGATGTTTTGGACTGTGATTCCCATCATTCTTAGGCCAATAGGAACTGATGGGGGCTGTTGTCCAAAACATCTGGAGGGTACTGGGTAGGTGAAGGCTGAGTTTAGCCATAACCAGTTTCTCATAAGCAAACTTATCAGTTGATTTTTGGAGTAACAGATTCTAATTTGGCACACAAATTAATAACAGACATGATATTATGATTAAATTATTTACAGGTGCATGAATTCAGTTGTACATGTGACTGTATTTAACTTATTGTTATGATAAAGTACACAATGAGAACACTGAAATGCAGACTGGGGCATGTGATCATTAGTCTGGTGAAGGAAACTTCAAACAAAAGGGCAATTGCATTTGTGCTAGCAAAGTAAGCATATTTTATTGATTAAAATATTCCATTGCTCTAAACAGATTACATTGTTGAGGCTATTTAGTAAATCAAGTTATTATCTTAGTAAATACTGCAACACAATCATTTATCATTGAGGAAGTCCTCCTAACTGCATTGGTTGAATAAAGGCGCATGTATGGTTACAACAGTGCCATTAAGCAACAAATACCCATACTTAGATTTTAATGGCTACACTTGAAATTTGTTATTAAATCATGACTGATACTTTGAACATATGTTGGTGAAGTAAGAATTATAACAGCAAATCTGGCCCTATCACTACCCACTAAATCAGCCATTTCACACTACAATTTATTCATTCCCTCAGGGGGTACATACCTTAGATCTACATGTTTAATGTGGGGCATTCTCCTTAGTGTCTGCAAGTTGAGGGTTTCCATACAATTTCCAGACATACACAGCTTATCCATGGCAGGCAGCTTTTCCAATACCACAGGAATGTCAATGAATTCATTGAAAGAAAGGCCCAGATAGCTAAGCTGGTGCATCTTTTCCAACTCAGCAGGAAGGCTCTGGAGAAAGTTCCCATCCAGCAAGAAGGTCTGTAAACTGTTGAGGGGAATAGGAAGAACATCAATCAACATCAACTCATGCCTTTATAAACCTGTCCTGCAGCAACTGTACAGATTGCTCATAAAATTCTAGCTCAAAGTCAGATAGATAGATGCTCTGAAGCAAACTAAGATGCAAACTAGATGCAAACTAAGATAGATGCTCTGAAGTTCTTCACAACCTGGGTCCTGTTCACTTACTAATTTTCATAACATTGCACTTCATCGAGCTCTAGGGAAAAGTTCCTCCCAGGGAGACCATTTTCCTCCTAAATGCTTCAACTTGCAAGGGCAGAACCACCCTTGTGCCTTCCAAACATGTTTGGACTGTAACACCCAGAATTCCCAGTCAACAGCCCTGCTGGATGGGAGTTCTGGGAGCTGCAGTCCAAATGCCTCCGAAGGACACCAGATTGGGGAAGGCTGTACTAGGGACTGATGAATACAGTCTTGGATCAAAGCACATAGTCCTGCTTTATCTACTGTCTATGAACTTCTGGACCTCTCTAGTTAGAAATAGATTGGGGCAGTGAGAACATCTTCTCAAGGAAGTGAAACCAAAGCAGATCCTTTCCACATCCAGAATCAGTCCAGCAGGTCTGACTCTTAACAAGGAGGTTTGAACCTTTATAAAATGTTTTAAAAGTCCTGCCACTACCACCACATGTGACAGAACCCTGTATTTCCCACCTGTGTTTCTTTCAAACAAACTAAGGCTTGGCACTGCAGAGTTCACAGCTTCAGCTTTTAATAAAATCCTCAATTATTGTTCACCTTTAGCTAACATTGACTCAGCTATAAACCCTTTTAAATACTTCAACCAAAAGAAAACTTGTATACCTAAAAGAAACCCAGTAGCCTGGTTCCCATGAAACCATTACTAGGAACAAGCTTTTGCAATTAAGATATTTAGGGAAATTGGCTATAAAATCACCCTTCAAATAATAGGTTGAGCTTAATTAAATATGCTTGGTAGACCTTCCTAATAGGTAAGAGATTCTCTTCTAGCTAACTAAGCTTACAATTATTTTCAGACCAGATTTCCCTGAAGTCCACTCCAAATAATTCCTCACTAATAAGAACTCCAGATCTTCCTGCTCCTTCTAGCTTCTAGCCTAATTCAGATGTTTCAGGGGCTACCTGCTGAGGTTTCCTCTGCTCAGGCATAAAATATGAACCTGAAATGCATTATGTATAACTTGATTTCATACAACAACATTTCTTTCCTTTATACCTCACATTTCCACCAGAAATAGAATTCAAGGAAGCTTACAAACACCACTTGAACTGTTCCAAAATAAAACAATAATCCACATTACAATACAATAAAAACATAACACCTACTGAATAAAGTCAACATCTAAATCAATAGACCCACTTCCAGGCCAAATGCCTTCCTAATTAAGGCAGCCTTTGCTTTTTGGGAAAATAGCAGAGTGGGAGCACACCTAGCTTTCCAGTCACCACCCAGCTTGGCCCTCTCTTGAATCATCACCGACTGTACCTCTGACAGCTGCAGTCTAGAAAAAGGGCCTCTCCAAAAGATCTTAGGGACAAATCCTATAGGAGAAGGTGGCTTTTCAGGTAGCCTGGTCCTGAGCTATATTAGGCTTCATAGGTCAAAACCAGCACTTTGAATTCTGTCTAAAAAAGGCTGGCATCCAGTGGAACTGTTATGACAAGGGAATCTTACGTGCTCCCTATAACGGGCCCCTGGCAACAGCCTAGCTGCAGAGTTGTGGACCATTTTAAGCTTCTGTATAGTTTTCAAAGGCACAGAGTGCCTTTACAAATGGGATATAACTCAGGTAAGCATTAAGAAATCAAAACTCATGACTACTGAATAATTACACAACTTTAAGGTAAGCAAGGAAGAAATTGAAAGTATGCAATATTTTGCATACCTAGGCTCAATGCTCAATTCAAAGGAAGAACCCAGCCAAGAAATTAGAAGATGACTGAGATCTGGGAGGGTGGCAATGAAGGAATAAGATCCTTATCCAAGGTTAAGATCATCCACACTATTGTACTCCTGATCACTATGCATGGGTTCTATCAGAAAGCTGATAGAAAGAAAACTGATGCTACAATTTTTGCACATTTTTGTAGGTTCTGCAAATATCCTGAACCAACAGAAAGATTAACAAGTAGGTCCCTAGAGCAAATAGAGCACTTGCCCTGGACCAAAACTTATTAAACTGAAAGCTATCATACTCTGAGAACTTCAGGAATAGGCAAGATTCACTGGTGCTAGGGAAAGTTGAAGGCAGAAAAAGAGGATCATGAAATATGAGATGTATTGATTCCATAAAGTAAACCAGAGCATTGAGCTTGAGCATGGCTGTCATAGATAGGTTAATTTGTAGGGTATTAATTCATAAGTTTACCATAAGTCAGAGAGGACTTTTAAGCAAAAATAGCAACAACAAGAAATGCATGGCCATGGCCATGGCCAGATCAGAAATCTCTTGGAAAGGACTCAGCTGGTAGTTTAAATTTGAGAACTGTGGGTCCAGATTCAAAGCTAAGTCCAAGAGTACATACCGAAATGGAGAGCCTGAGTCTTCAAGGAAATTATAACCTTACAGCACAGATTGAATCCATATTCCCTGATCTACCTTTCAGTTTTCCAGAAGCACCTGTCTTGTATGGATTGAGCTTCAGTTTGTTTGCCCTCAACCCAAGTCTGTTACTAGCTTGATTTAGGATAGCCTCCTTGGATTTAGATTGTGAAGGACGTCATCAGCATACTGGTGACCCTGTGTCCCAAAACTCCAGACAATTTTCCCCAGCAGTTTCATGCATATGTTACACACAATGGAGATAAGATGGAACTCTGAGGTACACCACAAGCCAATGGCCATAGTGCTGAAAAAGAATCCCCCAACATCACCTTCTGAGACTGCCTCCCCAAGAAGTACTGGAGCCACCATGTAACAGCGCTTCCCAGTCTGCTCTCAGACATATGCCAGAGAAGCATACCATGTTCAGGAGTATCAAAAGCCACCAGCAGGTTCTGGTGCTAATAGAGCCATGTGCTCTCAGTCAAGTTCCCAGCATAGATAATCCACCAAGGTAACCAAAGCAATCTCTATCCAATAACCAGGCCTGAAGCCAGATTGAAATAGATCTCAATAATCTGCCACATCCAGAAATCAGTGCAGCCAAGAAGCTAACACACAGTCCAGAAAGTTACTCAAAAATGGAATGTTGGAGACTGGGCAGAAATATTTATAAAACACCATGCAGAAAAACTAGACAGACTGTTGATAAGGGCAAGCTTCACCCCACCACCTGACAGCAACCAGCTTTGCCTCTACCCCAGTCTTGTCTCTCAAGTGCAGCCTCTTTACTTTTCCAGATGAGTTCATAGGAGGAGACGGTCATTTGTACATGAAGAAAGCAAATGTAGCCAGTCATATATATATATGTTACAGCTAATTCCATAGACTCCCACCTACACCCTCCCTGTCTCCCCACCTGGGGCACTGTTTGGCCAACCCACAGAAATAGGCTGGAATGCCAAGGCTCACATCACCCTTGCTAGCTACAGTGTGTACCTACTTGGTCATATCACCAACGGCTGCTGGAATGGTTTGGAGTGCATTGCAGGACACGTTGAGCTCAGTCAAGGTTGGAATGCTACACACTGCCAATGGGAAGTCGCCTAAGTGATTGTTAGAAAGGTTAAGGCTCCTCAGCTTGCTGAACCTATCATGGAGAGAAAGAGAAGAAAATCAGTAAGGTTTCAAATTATTATTATTACATATCCAGCCAAAGGTCATTTTCCCAAGCATTGGAAAATGCTAACCACAGCCTAGGGAGATCTCCATTGTAAAATATTAGTCTGAATTCCTACTAGTGTCTCCATATTGTTAAAAGGTGTAGATTTGAAAAGGGAAAAGGTATGCACAGATTTTATTTTAAGCTCTGCAAGGTGGAATGCCATAAAAACAAAGGAAATGTGATAAGCAGAGTTTGGTAACTACCCCAAATCCCAGAAACGTCCAGTTAGATATCCATGCTGCAGCTCAAATTTTATTTAAGCATAGCATTTTATATCCTGCTCTTTAGGCAAAAAGGCTCCCAGAGCAGCTTACAAAATAAGAAGCTTGCCAGAACCTTCCCTCTATCAATCTTTCACTTTAAATTTAACACATCACACAAAAAGAATAAAGGTTGGGAAGAGGGAAAACATGACATGAAAATAGGCAGAGTTTTTATTTCAATTATTTACATTTTATGGTTATTATACACCTGCACACATGTATGCAAATAAGCAGGACTCTTTTGCATGACACCACTCCCGACCATGGCCTATTTAACTTATGATGTCGCTGAGGCATGTGTGGTCACCATTTTGAATAGACAGACCCTGCTTGGGGGTTGTTGTGTTTTGCAAAACTGGTGGACATGGGTTATGGCTAGGTTAAAAAACCCTCCCATGGTCCAAAGTTTCTCATTAGGCAATGTGAGAGCTGTTTAACCCTCACAGAAACCATCTACACCATGTCTGCACCGCACAGCAAACTTTAGGGAAGGGCTGGATGCCCAGTTTGGTGCCCATGGCCGTCACAGCCTGTCATGAATTAGATAACCATAACAAGCCACAGCAGTAAGTCACAATCTGATAAATATAATATGCATATATTAAACCACTGTAACTACTTTTAACTGTAATTGAATTTTTATGTAATGCATCTTGCTAGTTGAAAAGTAACAGTATTTTCTATATACTCATTTATTATATTGCAAACATGTGGTTTAGATCATAAAAAAGAGCAGCAGTACAGTCGCAAAACTGGAGGCAGGGTGCAGGAACAGGCAGAGTATGGAACTGTTTGTTCTGATTATTATTTCTTTTAACTGTGAAGAGCTGAGACTTAAAGCATCCCAAACAGAGACCTGTCCATGTATTCCTTCAAAGCATCAAAAGATGTTTCATGACCACCCAAGTGATACCCAAGCTCAAAAGTCATTTAGAGGTAGGACGTTCTTCTTGACTTAAATTTTAGCTCTGTAAACATGGCCATCTTTAAAATTAGGTAAGGCAAACTGAACCTCCTCTGGTAGCATATTTTGGCTGTGCTATCAAAAGACAATACATGCTGACTTATTTCTATATTATGATGAATGCTATATAGATTGCTTGCACCAAGCACCAGAGTAGTTTTGGCTGTCTGCTTGTAAATAAGTTCAGGAAAATTACTAGCCCACGAAGCGTTCTTTTTTATGGTATACTCTTATTCCTTTTCTGTTTGCTACAGCAAAAATAACAATTTTCTGACAACCTGATAGCTTATACATCAGCACTTTGTAACCCATCATCAAATGCCTAAAAACAACACATCAACACTCTTCCCATTTGCAAAAGCCTCCATACCTGGTTTCCCAGAGTTGACTGTAATCATAGGCAAATGAGAAGATGGCTATTTACTAGCCTGTAGTAATTCAAACCTATTGTTTTCATGCCTTGTGTTTAAGTTAGGGGTGAGATGCCATGATTATCATGAATAAACTACTGCTGCTATTTGAATTGAGGAACTTAAAACTAGGCTTCCTCTTACCACCCCACTATTTAGCTAAAACATATTCATTCCCCATCTCACCCTCAGTTGTTTCTGCAACCATGAGAACTAGAAACATACTTTAAACACAACCTCAAGTTGCCACCATTCTGTGGCAGGTTCTGCAATTCAGGCCGTATTTTATACTCTGCAGCATAGTTCTATGGTGCTATAAACCCCTAGAGAATACCTCACTCTTGATACTTGTAAATCAAATGCAGTAATTAGAAATGTCATGCAGCAACGGGAGCACACTTAAGGACTCTTATAGCAAGAGATGTAACCAGGAAAGCTTGGCTTTGTTCATCTGTCATAATTTTACAATCAGGGAGAAAATGATCAGACTTTCTGTGAGCTTTAATAAAACTGGCAATTGTATCGATGTTAAATCTTTTAGCAGGACATACCAAAAAGCAGTTATCTTAGCTCCTTAACTGGACCTTACTATCTCACAGTAACTGCTTAAAAATATACAACTGATTCCATAAATATAAACATTTTTTTATGCTGGCCTTGCATTGCCAAGGCAATCATCATTCTATTCCATCTCACGGATTCTTGAATTCCAAGATGCAGTCCTTGTGATGGCATCCTAGATGCAGTAGTTTCGAGAAAAGAGGGGGCAACATGAACCGATTACTTAAGAAAGGAGGAGGACAATCCAGTTATCCAGCCTGCATCTGCAGCCACATTGTTCAGGTTGCCTAACAACAGGGACCAGGAGGTGCGCCTGCTGGCAACCAACTAAGTGGCTGAATGAAAAGATCTGTCAGACCCAGATGGGAGAGAGGAAGCACTTGTCCTGACAAGGTTCACTTGGGAGGCTCTGTTTTCCCTTCATTAAATCTCACCTGATGTGTGATGGGAGTGAGGGAGAGTCAAGGAACCAATGCACGCTTCCACATAAAAGAGACAACTACAGAATCAATCAGCCACTGCAACCTAAAATAATCTGCAGTCAAGAGGGCTCTCACCCAATGTCGGCAGACTTTCTCTCAAACCCATTCCTACTCAGCTAGAGAGAACTGGGACAATACACTCAATGGAAAGAATAGAACACAGCATTAGTAACTGGGCTGATACTGCAGAAAAACAAAAATAGAGCAAGTAAGCAGGGCATGGCTTTTATGAGGACAAATGGGTTCACTTGAAATGTGACAGATTTTGGGCTACTAAGCCATGGTTTATTGGCCCATGAATGGACCTACTGTCTACACTGATAGTGAAGCTTGTCCAAACCATAGCTTTCCCCTTTACATCCAAGCCAGAAAACTGATCGAACCACTACTTTCTAAGATTTAGTTAGTAGGGATTAAGCCACATGCCTGATTCACACAAGGGCCATCAATTTTCTTCAAGGGTTGTTCACGGCTAAGAATTCACACATGGCTAACAAACCTGTAATGCATAGTTTGCATGTAATAACAACCCACAACTCAACAAAGCATGGTAAAATTATGGTTTACTGTTACACGCAAACCAGAGTATGTCCACACCTACCCTCTCAAACAATGGTTTATTCCCATGTTAAGTAGTAAAGTTCTTCATCCTAATATGCACCTTACAGCAAACTGGAACTAATTTACCTGTCAGTGCAGACAATGCCAAAAAAACAAAACAAAACTAAGTCCTTTATCCAAGCAGTAGTATTAGCAGTAACTTACTGCTATTTGAAAAGGGTGAGAATGAACACCACTTAGCAAGGCTGGGTGTTTTCAGACAGCAGTTTCCTACCAATGAAAAGGGCATGATATAGTTAATTCCACAGTTTCAAAATAAAGAGAGCGTTAAAAGTGTTTGCCTTTTTTAGCTTTAAATGATTTATTTATTTATTACATTTTTAAACTGCCCAATAGCTCAAAGGCTCCCTGGGTGGTTAGCAAGATCAAAGGAATAAAACAGACATGATACAGCAAGACAGTAAAGCCAACAAAATCACTGAAAAAAAATAGCAACAACCCTACCAGCACCGTATCAACTTGCAAACATTGTCACAGTAATACAATTGAAGAACGCAAATGTATATTAGATTGGGTACTTTTAGTTCCTTATAAATTAGTGTTAAAATAATTTATGACTTGATGAACTTGTTTGATTGACTGATTGATTTTTATCCTGCCTTTTTCCTGCAAAGGGCTCAAGGCAGCTTACATCATTCTCCTCCTCCATCTTATCCCCACAACAACCCTGTGAGGTAGGTTGGGCTAAGAGTCTGTGACTGATCCAAAGTCACCCAGTTGGCTCCATGGTCGAGCGGGGACTTGAACCCAGATCGCCTGAGTCCCAGTCCCATGCTCTTAACCACTACACCACACTGGCTCTCTTTTTAAATTATATTTATTTTAATTTAGTTTAATTTAATTTCAATTATTAATTTAAATAATTTAAATAATTAATTTAAATTAAATTTAAATAATATTTATTTATTAAAATTATTTATTTATTATTTAATTAATAAAATTTAATTATTTTAATTATTATTTTAATTGATAAGATATTCTAGTTTATATTGCAAACCACCTTGTGAGTTTGCTAAGATTTTATTAAGTAGATAAGTAAGATGACATATAGAGGGAGGGAGAGAAGAGACACTGCTATTCAGTGACAGGTATAATAAAACCAGGGATAGCTTTGCTCTTTGCTATGATAGCTTTCTCTTCCACCCTAGAGGAAGATGGAGAGGGGGGAGGTCTGAAGGCGCTGGATAGTGCATCATGATTACAGCACTGTGTGTGTGTGTGTGTTCTTCTGTCTGAATGTGCATGGCTTAAATTGGGGTGTGCATGCTAGCTCCTCCCTGGCATCCCCATGAAGACCGGCCACATCCCCTCAGATTCCCAACTTACACTGTGCAATGAGAACTGCAGGGAATTGTCTTAAACACAAGCAGAACACAAGAACTTCAAGTGAACACAAACTGAACTTGTCCCTCAGCACTGTTAGGCTGGGTGCCTCAAGGGGCAGGGGGTTGGGGTCTGGGTCCAGTTTTAATCCTCCTGCATTTAGAAGAATGAATTAACAGGCCTTGCGTATCTACTCATTATGTTTATGGATTTGGGCACTAGAGCCGAGGAACGCCTGGGTTTTTTAAAGGGAAGAAAAGGGGAGAAATTACCACACTGCACTACTAACAGCTTACAAGTATCAAGAAGCTGTGCAGGCAGGCAAAGTTCACACATCACAAGTTCATGTGGCATTTCCTGTTTCTCACAAACTGTGCAAAGTAGTATTTGCAAGATTTCACTGGACGTTCACATCTTACTATAGGTGAGACACGCAAATTCCACTCCATTTAAAAGCTTGGGGCATGGGGTATACTGGAATGAAGCAGAAGTGCAAGAAAACTTCTTTTAAATGGATTTTATTTTTACACCTCTGCTTTCCCCATCTTTAACTGATCAACCTCTTCTCTTAAATATTGTGAAATTGCTTAGGCATTGTGTAACATGGCAATTATTAATAAAACACATTGCGTACGCCCTGAACCAAGACTGGAGCAACAAGGAAACGTTAACAAAATTCTTTGAACAGCAAGAACAAACGCATATTAAGCCAACTGAAACGATGGGTGACAAAACCATATGCTGAAGATGCCAATTTCAGAGTGCTAGTATTGATCATAACACCAGATGAAGCAGCACAGAGAACAGAGTGGTCTGGGCAAGTCCAAAGCGACAATGACTTGAGCTGCAAGATTATAGTCTCACAAGGTCAAACAAAGGAGAAAGTTATAACAGGTGTGGGGGAGGGTTGCCATTTCTTGCTGGTCTTGAAAATGAATGTTCCTTCATTCCCACTCCTCAAAAGTTCCTTTAATAATATTTTCTTATTATACACTGAAAAAATACACAAATATAAATTCAACAGTATTTCTCTAAACATGACTAAGTTTGGATCCAATATATATGTAAGTAATTCCTAAATTGAACTGCCACATACATTTTCTTCCATTCTTCATGATAAAGAGAATTATATTATTTAACAACTCTAATTTTGACTGAAGCAGATGTTCTTTTGTTGTGGTTGTTGTTAAAGAGGATTCAATTTTCTGTAGAAGTTCTACATTTTTTCATTAATCTCAATTCCATTTCTGAGGCTGTATTCCCATAACCATCTGCCTTCCTGAAATTACGAACTCTTACTTGTGTTAGAGATGAATACTATTGCTCTTCAAATGTAAAATTCTTCAAATCAGCTATCCACACTGAGAACTCTTAATTGTATTCCACTTCTAGTTATGATAACCAAGTTAAAATAATCAATTCTTCAAATTCCTTTGGCATAATATTTAATAGAGCCAAAAGTAAACATATTAGATCTATAAGAACCTATATATACTCTGCATGTTAACCACACTTTCTTTCAAAAAAATCCTGAACTTTTCACAAGCATATAACATATTATTATTTTTTGGAGGCTCAGTGCTAAGACAGCAAAAATTTGATAGGTTTTTATTAGATCTATTAAGTTCAAGAGGAATTGAGTACCACGTGATCATAAGATATATTTCATTCTGGAATATCTCTCATTGTAATCACTCCACAATCTAGGGTCTATTTTTCTTTCATCTGCCTCCTGTTCCCATTTGCTATCATAACAAAATGTCAAAACTCATTGCATTAATTGTATCAAGGATTCTTCCAGATCTGTTAATTTCCAACTCACTACATTTTGCGTTAATGTGTTATCAAAGTATTTTTAATTTCAAAGGACTAAAATTAAGGAGATATTTTCATTCTCATACATAAATATTGTCATATTGCATAGTTTTACCCATCCAGGAAAAAATAGACTGAATCCATGTTGTTCCTATACTATAACATTTCCCACTGCACAATTTACTTCTACCGTTGTGATGAGAAACCATACTGTGTATATATGTGCATTTCAGCTTTTTCCATCCTGAAACAACTGCATTTAACTTCTGGATTTTTTTTTCACATGCTGAATGCTTATTTCCCTTTTCTACCTGAGAAAGGGTGCTTAATGGCATTCCTATGTACCTTTGTTCTAGCTGCATTGCACTGCACTGCAGGCACCGGAGGGCATCCAGAAATCACTGCACTTTTGCTACCATTTGAATTGCATGATTTTAAAGTAAAATGGAGGAATGAATAAAATCTAACCTTTACAATTGTATGCAATCAAATGTGAATTAAGTGATATAAATTATATGATATAAAAATCACATAAAGGCACTTCTGAGCCTAATTTGTGAACCTTCTATTTTATATTCCCCAAAGGTCAATGTGTTCTACCTATGTCTGTGTGTGAGTGGGTGGGATGGACAGACAGACATTCTTGGTAATGGAAGTATCTAACAGCCACAAAATGAGCTTCCCAAAATAAAAGATGGACATCATCATTACTATAAAATAAACAATATAGTGGGTGGATTTTTGAGGATTTCTTTAGCTAGCAAACAGGGCTGCCAAGTCACAGAGTTTTACATTTCATTACAAAGAGGCTGTAGCATGTATAAAGCAGTTACTAAGATTTATTGCAAAAGATACTCCAACTGCTTCTAGTAGTAATGTCATTCAGCAATCCTTTCCGAAGTTTGAATGATCTGATAGCCATAAGGATCACACAAGGATCCTTGCTTCAGGGTCACAGCATGCTGGCTCTCCCTCATTTTCACTGTCCTAGTCATCAGTATTATCATCCAGGTCCCAAAGGTTTTTGCTCCTGTGTCCCACACAAAAGACTGTCAAACCTACTGTGGACTACACAAGCAGCTAACATAAAAGTCCATAAATAGTGCCTTTTATGTGCTGGTACAGAGCCTGAGCCTGGACAGGTACCATTAGCCACATGGACAAGAAGCAAATTACAAGGTTGCTGCACTATGACACTGTCACAGAAAGTTAATCATTTTTAATAAGCATTATCTTAACTTGTCTACAGAAGCTGGTGACTTGATATACATTCTGCTTATCTGAACATAGATACTGATTTCTCATTTCTTCCACTGTTTCAGTAACATAGAAACAGAGAAACAGAGCGAGTCAGAAGGGGTCTCCCCGGCCATCTAGTCTGACCCCCCTGTTCCAGCCGGCTCTGCTCATGACATGGCTACCATGTGCATGTCCAGCCTATCCTCAACACCCTTACCACTGGGGCTTCAACCACCTCCTGTGGAAGTCCATCCCATGCCCTAGGGGTCCTAACTCTCAGGAAGTCACAATGGTGGACAGGGAAGAAAATAGAAGTGGATGCAGTTTTTTCAGCAGTAATTGGATATCCTGGGAAGCTATCTCACATGGCCCAGGGCTTGCAGGCTGTGAGTTGTGTACCCCTGTATTATACACAATTATACAATATTTTTGTGGAATTATTACTCAGTTCCACAAAAACAGCATCTTATGTTGCGCTATCTGCCGATCACTAAGGAAACCACCAATGCCATCTAACTCTTTACAAGGGCATTCCCACTGTCACAGCCGGTATTACAATGCATATTCCACATTTCAGCTTATTCACAGTCCTGCCAATTTAAAAGCTTGCCTCAATCAGTTAACATGCTAGGAGTGTGTGGAATTCTGGTTCACCATCAACGTCTTGGGACGTTAGCTGCCATGCCACTATGCTGCATATTAACATAAGGGTTTTCTCTTCCTGTTACAACAGAGTTCTGGTTACCTAGAGATAATGCCCAAGGAATATAATGTACTGTATGCACAGCAACAAAGGCCTAATTGCTTTCTTTTCAAAGCAGACAAATGGCCTCAGATGAGAGATCAAACTAGGAATGCATCCAAACTGCAAGCATTTGCTCAACAGATAATAGAACTTTTGTACTCTCAACAAGAAGAGTCAAAAGATAAGAAAGGAGAATGGATTGCTACAGGAGGTATTTCAACGTAAGTATCATGAACCTACATGGTGGGAGCACTTCATGATTTAGATGAGAGACAAGTCCTCTTTCTTCTTTGCACACAACACTCAAGAAAAACGGAAAAGCAAGAAATTCGTATGATACCAGTATGCTGTTACGTCAGGTGTTGCCTCTCCGTAGGGCTGAGGCTTGCAGGCAGAGCTCCATCAAGACAACTTTGTTTTACTGGAGGTAGGGCTGTAGCTCAGTGTTTTGCATTGGGAAAGTTCAACCCCTGCTGTCTCCAGGTAAAGCAGGAAACCCGTTTTGCAACATCGGAGAACGGCTGCCTGTCAGTTTTGACAAGACTTGGCAAGATAGGCCAATGGTCTGACTCAACATAAGGCAGCATCCTGTGTTTTCATTTTGACATGGAGACAAATCTGCTTCCTAAACGGAAAAGGAGAATTTGACCCTTTCTGTGGGTATCACTCACAACGCTTTGGAAGTGCCAGCATAGAAGACAGTTAGCTGCTTTTGGACAACTGCCAGGTGGTGCTTATTAAGAGATAATGCCAAAGAAGTATAGTGTTGATCGACAATACGATGAAAGTATAGTAGCATCTTCTTAGCCTCGTTCTGAAATTTCAACAGCATTAGTAAAGCTGTAGTAGATGTAACATATTGGGCACAGAGCTAATTCACACACTTAGAGGACTGCAGCCCTACTCCTTTGTGAAGAATGCACATTTGGGGTTCTTAAACCACAAGGTTACTTTGTAGTCAACAGCTTTATGGCTCATGATCTTGTGAACAACTCTGCATTCCAAATATGGTTAGCAAGGGTTTAGCAAGCTTCAGAAATCGGGTCTGCCAAATTCATGTTGGCCAATGGTTGCATGCACACAGAGCATTATAAGAAGAGGTATCTGGCACAATGCAGGATGCTATGGAACTGTTATTTACCCTTCACAGAACACTTTGGCTTGGATTTCATTCATTTTTCTCAAAAGTCCTGCAAGACAGATCAGTATTTCAGTTTACAAGGAATAAAGACTTGCTATGCCTATTCTATTGACGGATAAACTAAAATTCCATGGCATAACTTTCATTCATGTAGTCTAATAAGCTGCTATTGCTGATACTGGTATGCTTCTTAATCATTCATATTGCATCTGATAAACACATAAACTGGATTACTATTGTCATCTTCATATCAAACCTTGGAGACAGCAAACGAACCAGTGTTCCCTCTTCACAGACAATGAGGTGCGGCTGAGAAATGAACTGCCCAAGGTCATGCAGTGATGTTAAACCAGCAGCGGGAGGCATGCCTTCTTTAAAGTCAAGTTCAACTTCATCCATGAAATCATATAGATCATTTGATGCCTACCATACTTGACCTGTGCTCACCCCCATCCAAAGACAGTGAATACATGTATGTCCTATATATGCAAGAGCTGCCCATTTAACCCAGTAGTAAGAAGATACCTCGGAAAGAATCATTTCCCATCCACAGTGGGGTAGTTCAGGCCAGGGTGGGGGGCACAAAGAATGTAAGCAAGTGGCAACAAAGGCCTAACTCCTACCTTGTACCTCCCTCCACCTGCCAAAGAACTTGGGGTGCTTTCAAACTCTAACTAAACATTACATTGAAGACATGGCAACTTTTTTCTTTTTTTGCTCCAAAATAAGAATATGGACCCAATCCAGACACTAATGCAGGGATATGGGGCCTTTAAGCCTTTACCCACCCCACCCTGTGTAGCCCAATCCCACCATACCTTTAATTTTCATTGCTAAATCACTTCACAGTGTGGCTACTTTGGGAAGGACAGACGGACGGACGGAAGATAGTCAATAGATACTTTTGCAACCTAACTAGTTGCTTGACCCTCAGTTTCCAGGCAAATGGTTGCCATGATTAGTCAGAGCAGTTGTGCTAGGCCTCTGGGAGATGCAGTTAAATGAACACATGGGTCAGCTCCTCTGTGTACACTCACTGGAAAATTCCTTTCCATGTACAAGGGAAGGGGGAAGCCATGACACTGTGGACTTCAAGCCTATGCACGAAGTAGGCTCCTTCCTTGGTTGCATGCATTCACCAGAGGTGGGGTGGGTTGGGGTGGGGGCACTCAGCTGCAGGGTTTATTTTATGCACAAACCAATTACAGACTTTGATCAGAACATGCAGGTCAACACCAGGGGAAGGAAGGCATTTTGTCTTTTACTGATAAGCAGTCATGGCTTTTACTGGCACTTGATAACCGCTGAGTGACAAGATACATCTATTATTTCTAAATAAAGATACTGAAAACTGAACATTCCAAGAATTGCTCAGTCATACTACAAATCCCCAGTGGAATTCTCTGCCTAGGGCAACTTATCAGCCACCTCATTTAGGAAGGCAGAAACAGACTCTCTGCCTATGGAGGTGTTTGGCTGATTGGGTAGCTGCTGCCACCTTAGCAAGGTGGCTGGATGCTGTTATGGTTTCCATGCTGCCATACTTTTTACTGCCACCTGTATTTGATTTAAATTGATGGTAGCTTCCCCAATAGTGGCTGCAACAAGAAGTGACATAGTGTTTCTGTTACTGCTGCTATTTTTATTATCATCATTATATTACTATTACAGTTGTTACTACCATTATTATTTCTATACCATGCAATAACCAAAGCTCCTTGAGCAGTTCATAACAGCAGACAAAATTCAATATCACATAACAATAAAAACATCATAAAGTTACAATACAGAATTTAAAAGCCAAATTTTAAACCATTTTTAAGACTATAATATCCTACATAAATTAAGTCACAAGACCTGTTAAACAGCTGACATAATTTCCCAATATACTATAAAAATAATTAAATGCCTTCTCATAGAGGACAGTCTTAAACTGAGGTGGAAAATATATTAAAGTTGGCTCCAGGCAGGAAACTTGTTCCATAATAGTGTGGGCATGAATAAGAAGGACCTTCTCCTTGTTGCCAGTTTCCCTCAGAGTGGCAATCAGAGGCAGGATCCAGACCCTGCTCATCATGTATGGGCATACTGTAATTGGGAAAGGTGTTCCATCAGATATTGTGGTCCCAAGCTATGTAGAGTTTTAGATGTTAAGCCAGCAGCTTCAACTGGGCTCAGAAACATATTGGCAGCCAATGCAAACAGGCCAGAATTTTTATTTGACTGCCGCATTTTGCACAAGCTGAAGCTTCTGAACAATCTTCAAGGACAGCCCCACACAGAGTGCACTGCAGTAATCTGGTTTAGAGATTGCCCAGGCATAGATTACTGAGACTAGGCTATCCCCATTCGGATAGGGGCACAGAGGACCACTGACTGAAGCTAGCACAAGGTGCTCCTTGCCATGAGGTCACCTAGGCCTCAAGTGACAGACATCTCAAGGAGCACCTTCAAGCTCTTGCAAGGGGATGCAGTCCCATCCAGGACAAGTTGAATTTTCTCCATCCTGTCAGAAGAGCCACACATTTCAGTCTTGGCTGGATTAAGCGTCCGTTTCTTAATCCTCACAGAGACCATTATCACACCAGTGGTATAACACATTCACAGCCTTCATACTGAAGGCAACACACTCCAAAACTCAGTACCTTAATCCAGACTTCCAGAGAAGCCCTCCTTCTAGGTTAATATATGTTACAAGGAGCTCAAGAAGAAAAATTCACTCTTGAAACAGCTCCCCAGATTCCATTGTCTGTTTTTCTTTTTCCAATTGACCCTCAATTTCCTGAAGTTCGTGGAGATAATCAAGGATACTTGGTCTGCACTGGACTGTTGCACTGGGGCAGGGGAGAAAATGTTGCTTTTTTAATGAACATTTTGTACTACTGTGTAGCTTTGGGATGGCCGTCCTGCTGACACCAAACCACCTGATTAGAGGAAATAATGAGAAAAAATGAAACAAGTCCTCAAAATTATAATCTGCACTGAAGTTTTTCTTAGGACCATTTAATCCAAGAATGTAATTTTTGTGTAGAAAGATCTGGCATGTACCCTGCTCTGTCGGATGAATGCACCTATGTATTTTCCGCATGCTTTTTATACAAAGATCAGATTTATCTCCAGATTCTAGTCAACTAGTACTGAGGCACCAGCTGCCAAACTCACTGTATAATTATCTTTAGTCAGGCCAATTACTAAAACATGATAGTTTCCATTATGCATTTATGTAATATTTTACCTTCTTTAGTGATATATAAAACACATTCCTGTTTATATTCTCCTGAACCCTAATAAATTTTCCCCTTCCATCACAACCAGATTTACTTAGCAATATACATAGTTATCACTTTATATCAAGAAAGCCGTGTTCACTGTGTAATCCCTTAAACCAGCTATTGCACACAATCACCCTCCGCAAAGCCCTTGAAAGAATTTTTCATATGCAATAACCTTCCACAGCCTGGTGCCCTCCGGATATTTTGGGCCTCAACTCCTATTAGCCCCAGCTAGCATGGACAATGGTTAGAAATGCTGGGAGTTGTAGTCCAGCAGATCCTGAGGTCACTGGGCTGGGGAAGGCTGTCACAGAGCATGAATAAATTACATTAAAGTTTGAAAATAACCACATGACCGGACAGACATAACAAATAAGAATTGCCTTGAAAGGAGGTGAGGCTGGAAAGTAAGACTTGTGAATGGGAAAAGAGGTGGCCCCTATTCTCTTCTAAATGATCAGAATGCCACAAGTGACGGAAGGTAATGGGCTAGAAAAGGTTCTGTGGGCCAGTAACACCTGCCATTTTATTTGCAAATAAAGGTAATTAAGTCAAAAGTCCTCTGCTGTTCTTCCCACTCTCCACCAATATTGGCAGGATACCCTTCTTATAGTACCCATTGTTAAATGGTCTTGCATCAGTGCTTTCCCATGAGAGCATCTCGTTATGCAATCTGGGTGAGGTTCTTGAAAACTGACAGTGGGAACACCCTGTTTGGTCGTGGTGAAAGAGAGAAAGGCACACAACTGGAAGCTTTCAAGGAACTGCTGAACTCAGTTACAAAAACAGGACAACAAAGGAAAATTAAGGGAGAGCAAGACTGGTTTTAGTGGTGTCCTTTTGTTTCTAAAGTGATTTACCTTTGTAGCTCATTCAGTCCTCTGGCTGTGGATGCTGCGGGGTTCAGCCTCAGGAAATTTTGCTTTAAATTGAGATGAGTGAGGTCTTGGCTATAGAAGAGATTGGCAGGTAGATCCTCCAGGCTGCAACATGAGAGATCTACTGAGCTTATCCGCTGGGATGCAACCTATGAAGATCAAACAGCCATAATGTTAAATCAGGAAAGCACATCCACATCGTGCTTCTTGCTTAAAATGCTGACACCTGTCTGTTCATCAAATACTATTGCACTGACTCCAAAGGTAAGCAGCCAAACAGCTAAAACGGTTTACCAGCTCAGTTGGGGACACATTTTCATCTTTAGGTTGAGGAGCAGTCAGAGCTATGAAACAGAAGAGAGCCACAGAAGCTAACTGCAGGCATTACCTTTCTCAAATGAGACTTCAGGCAGGAAATCTTTCTCCATACTATCCCTGTAACTTAAAGGGATGCTCCACATTATCACAGCTTAGGTCAGATAACACGCTTTACCTGGAATTGCATCTCACTGCAGCAAGAGGGGGCATTTCAGGGGCAGGCAGCTTGGTGTCCTCAGACACCAGTGTGAATGCATACACCTTTCTTGCTCTCTATCAAATTGCTGTGCACCTCCCACTTTAAAAAAAAACACACTTTCTTACAAACAGCTAAGATTACTTGAAATAGATCAGAACAGGTTTTTACTGGTGCTGAAAAGGTGCTGAAAACAGTTAGTTCAAAGGAATTACTCAGTGAGTTGGGGTCAGATTTGTTTTATAGTTAGACATTTGGGCAAGTTACTTGTCCTCAACACACCTCCTACAGCAGCCATTTTGTGATGGTGCCACATACTGTTTCATATGTACAAATGTTTCATAAGAGAACACAACACAAGGAGTCCCCTTCCTGGGGTCTACTAGCATGTAAGAGTAACATTTAGGGTTGAACATACACATCATCCTCACCCTAAGCCAAACCACTGGCCTACCTAGCCAAGTAACATCTCCTCCAATCAGCAGGACTTCAAGGGCGCAGAAGGTCTGGCTCAGCCTCTCTTTAGAAGCTGTTCAGTGGAGATGCTGGGAACTGAATCTGAGGAAAGAATGCGCTGTGCCATGAAAGCTGCCCATTCAACATGATTTGGATGTGCAGAAATATCATGTGGTATCCGTGTTACCTAGTACATGAAGTAGATTTTGCATGCGTTTCTCAGCTGCATGCTGCACAAGTGGGAAGTGTTATTGACGGAGAACAACGAGCAAGCTTGCATTCTCGCATCAGCAAGCCCAAGAGGTACCCTCCCATCCAGGAAGGAGACTGTACTGTATGTTTGTGTGTGTGTGGTTTTGTTTTGTTACTTATTTGAATTTTTTCCCATAAAAATGAACATGCAATCTTAGTGGGGCAAGCAGCCGCACATTATGACTTACGAGACTTTCAGCTCCGAGCCTGCAATACATGACATGTATTTCTTAAAATTTACATTTGTTGTTAGGTTTGCGCAGGAATCTTGCTGAGCCTACAGAAATTACAGTCCAAGCTATTAACGTCTCTACAATTAACTCAGATGTTAATACAGTATCCATATAAGGAGGTGAGGGGGGGAGTTATAAGCACATGACTCTGCTAATGTGTGAAACCTCCTTCATGCATTACAAGTTCTATATATTTTGTAGAAATTTACCCCTGGGGATGAGGGAACATCTGAACTAGCTGACATCAGTGCATCGTAGGTGCAGGCAACCGACCTTAAAAGTTTGTTTCAGTTTCAGGATTAAATTCCATTTCAGAGAAGCTCTCAGAGCTGCATTCCAGTGGTAGACAATATCAAAAGCAAAAGAAGACTATGTCCAAAAGAAGCAGAACAAAAATATCAAAGTGTCAGGATGTTTAAGCTTAAAGATCTTACTGCCAGTAACTAAGTCTTAGGAGATGAATCACAACCGGTTAGAATGCAGGAGCAAACCAAACAAAACACCCTGGGGACCTCTCAAGGGCCTTAGGTTTTGCACCCCTGCTCTAGGAATGACTCACAAAAGGCAATCTTGAGAAAGAAATGTGGAGAACAAGTGTCCAGACACAAGTTGGTGAGTTTAGAATCAATCAAAGGGGACAAGTGACAATGCCAGAATGCCATTCTCTGTGTATAACACAGATACTGATGCAGTAAAAAATTATTTGGGGAGTGTGTTTTTCCAACTGCATGAAAGAGGGGAAGAAGAGAAGCTAACCCACCACGCTGTTGCATTAATGCATTAATCTTTCAGCTATCCACTCCAGCATCAAATAAAGCCATGCCACTCACTCGATATTTTTACTGCTGAGGCTTTCTAGAATCTCAAGTAAGAATACAATCAAACACGGCATCTAAATTGGTCAGAAATAAATCTGAACTGTAACATAAATGGCTTCATAAGAAGTATGCAGGGAAGGTGGACAGGAGTTCTTTGCTTCACAGAACTTAAAGCTCAAAGCCAGCAGTGAATCAGGCCAACTTGTGTTGTTCCAGTCACATAAGCAGCAATGATTTGAACATTTAACAACCCCAACAGAAATGAGAAAGGGCACTAAGGGTGCAACTCTATGCTTGTTTAGACAGAAACAAACCCTACAACTGGGCATTGTGCAACTTTATTCTACCTTAATGTACACAGGTTTGCACTCTAAGAGTCATTACATGGTCATATTGAGTTTTAATGAGTGTCCTTAAAGGATTTCACAGCTTTCAGATAGGTTGACACTACAACTCCCATCATCTTCCAGCAAGCATGGCCAACGAAAATTGTCTCCAACACATCTGGAGGCTGCCATGTCAGGGAAGGCTGCCATATATTGTCCTGATTATCCTCACAACAGTCCAACCGAGTCACCCCCACCCCCTTGACGATGTTTCCTTTTGGCAGACAATGCGCAAAGGAAAATGGCCAGCTTATATAGACTACTTGTGGGAAAGGGGCTTGCCATTACACAGGAGCCATGATTAAACTGTGTGAAACTACTGTTTTACCTCATTAGCAAGCCCGAATGTATACTATATGCAGCTTCCCATCATTGTACTCTACAGCTCCTGCAGTTTCCTATCCTTACAGGCCAGCCACAAGTCAAAATTCTCATAATGTACAACAGCATCAGCTAATTAAATTAAGCATACAAGCTTGTCAGTAGCGGCTGATAAGGTGTGTTCTCTCAAAACAGCGGACAGCTGTGTGGACCTTCTTGGGCCATCTTTCCCAGGACCTTTGGAAAACAACACCTAGTGAGCTAAGCAAGGTAACATCAGGTCAACCTTTTTATTTATGTTAAGCAAGGCCTAATACTTTCAGAGGCAGTGACCCAGGCCCTGATTTCTACAGCTCAGGCCCAACACAACAGGTATCTACCAAACGGCCCTCTCCGAGGTAAATAAGGCTTGGAGAGATCAGTTGGAGCATCTACTCCCACAACTGACTCATTTCCAGAAAAGGCACTTTTTAAGGCTATAGAGCCCACAGGAACCAATGATCGGCAGTAATCAGTGATCATAAAAGACAGCAAGACAAGAGGAAATAAAAGTAGAAAAAAATTAAGCAAAACTAACAGCGTGAAATAATTATATTGGGAAGGAAAGTCTGACTATACCCTCAGCAGTTGTAAAGAGAGCTATCTGAGAGATGCTTCCCTGGTGTCATGAGCCAAGCTTTCATCTTTTGACCATTCAAAAGCCATAGACCATTTTCCTTGCAACTTTCTTTATTGCCCCACAAAGCACTTATCACCCAGAAAGAAACTCTGAGCATGCACAGAGCCATCTGTTGAACCCACTTGAGCTTTTACACCCAGGAACTCTACTTATGAGCATGCCTGGGCCCCATCCCTTTGGGAGGGGTCTTCTGAAAGTGAGCAAGTCTCCTCTCTGCACACCAATCATCTAATTGGGCCACCCACCTCTGCTGACGCCCTTTCATGGGGTTAAGAGCCGGGGCCACCTCATCTGTGTTTGAGACACTCCCCTGTTAACGGTCCCCTCCCACCTGCTGTATATCTTGAATATTCCGCAGAACTGCCTCTCCACCTGAGGAGTCTGGCCTTGAGATAGGCAGCTTCTTTCATTTCAGTCTCTTCGCACAGTCCACACTGCCAAACTCCTTCCTGTTCTGCTTCAAATTCTGATTCTGATGAATCCCGGCCATCAGTCCTTGAGAATGAGCACCCAAAGCAAAGGTGCGGAACTGTGTACAATGGATCATGGAAGTGACATCTGGCCACAACTCCTCAGCCACAAACCAGGCTTCTCACAGGCACAGAGTCCCCCACCCCCATATGTGTGAAGCAAGGGAAGATCTATTGTTGAAGTGCTCCTTAACCTGAACGGGATCCTGATTTCACATCCTAGTTCGGAGGGAGCCATTAAGCTACGAATTACTGGGAAACTGTGACTGAAGAAAGCAAGATAAGCTTCCTTGAAGATGGACAGGCAAAGGGACATGTGAGCAAGCATCTGATTTATTCCTTGACTGATAAACCATAGTTATCCCACTGGCATCATAACATGTGAACTGGGCCTCTGAAAGAAAGAAATGTGAACAGCTGAAAGAAATGTGAACTGAAGACTCGCTTGATTCTGGCACGTGGGGATAGTTTTCTGTACTGCAGCAGTTTTCCAGTCATGGGGTAACAAGGTACACAGCTTCACTGGATTTTGTAGCAGCAAAGAGGTAGCCAAAAGAAACAGGATCCCTTTTAGCTTAAACAGGATCCCAGTATTTCCACATACAGAACAATTTCACCACCCCCTACAGAGGATTTTTGTACATCATAACAAGAAAGGCCCTGTGAAATCAGTTGCATGCATGTACAAATGTTATTGAACTACACAGCTAGGACTGAACGTAAGAGCAAAAACAAAATATTCTAGAAAGTAGAAAATGTCCTTTTTGAGTTTGGTGCATATACTAACCAATTCACTTTTTTCATTTGTTTCATAAAGAGTTATGGTAAAATCATGCTTCAGGCGTCATACATGAAAATGACTCTTGGCTTTGCGTATCCACAGCTCGGCTTCCCCCTCATTGTGTTGGCAGCCATGGGGGCTACAGTCAAGTGATCTTCATGCCAGGGACCAAATGCAATGCACTATGCATATAAGGGAACATGACTGGTCCCACCACCATGGCTCTGAGCATTTGGATACCCTTTAACTGCATCCCACTACTCAGAGTGCCACGTTCACAACAACACATTCTGCTAGTGGGAATGCCATGTGCTATAATACACAGCTATTCTTTGGATGGCTTCTTTGAACAAAATTTCACGAGCATATCAGTAGGACAGGTATGTGGAGATGGTTGCACGTGCAGCCGTCTCAAATTCATAACTTAGAAGTCTTCAAGTCATCCCATGTGATTATACATTGCTTCGTACAGGTGGGATGCCAATATGGTGTTGTTCCAAGTAGCCTTCACATTTAAGCTCTATCAATACGATGGTGCTTTCTCTTACACACCCAAAATCTTATGTACTATTCATGCATCATGAATGAATACATGGAACTACTAAACAGCCAACGGCGGTCACAAGCAGACTGAGGAAATGGCAGGCACTCCGCCCCTTTATACTAAGGGGTGGGGGTGTGGAATTCCCTCCAAAACCGTTAAAGTTGTTTAATTTTCCCGGCAAAAGGCACTGCCCAGACGCAGCACCCATAACGTGTAATGCACAGAGGCCACGATGAAGAACTACTAATACATCTATTCTAGAGTTTTACTAAGGCCAGAACATAATGAGTTGAAATGGGAAAGGAGAATTTTCATTGCTAGCCAATGACACATTTGAACATTTTTCAACTACGGGGAGTGGGGGGGGGGGTTATGACATCTGCAAGTAATTAAAAATAGTCTATTAATCACACTAGTTCCAGTTTATTAAATGAGAATATATCTGCATATGAACAAGACAGAAGGATGTAAGCGGATGTTGCAGCAGGTATCTCAAGACAGGTGTTTCTTCTGGTGCGTAAGAGAAAGTGGAATCCCTCTGCTAAATATGGCACCTGTCACCACATCCTAGTTGTTTATGGCATCTTTGGCTGTTCTCTAATTAGCAATATTGTTTTAAAAGGCAGTAGCTTTTTAGCTGATAGTTTTAAAAATCAATTAAATGCACAGGTTCATCAACAAAACACTGCAGCTCTAATTTTTGTAGCCAAGATGCAATGGGAGGGCCTTGCTCAATTGAAGTGAACATCAGCTATTTGAGATCCATGTAAGAAATCCATGCCAAGTGACCACCACTTCATGGCAAAAGACCCAGAAATTTCAACATGGGTGCAGCATTTCCAGCCATGCAGGGCCTGGGGTGGTGACTATCATGATAGTATGTTAACTTTAGAAGCATACTGCTAGTAAATGCACAGAACATCACCAACTCAAGGAAATAACATTTCTAGTGCTGCTTTGAATTTACTGCACCATTTTAAGGAAAAAGAAATTAGGTAAAGAAACAATACAAATTGGAGAACTGAAAGATGAAGAAAGTTAAATCAAGCATACTCAATTCTTAGTCTTCATTCTGAATGCAGAGTCCTATAAATGATTTAAGATTTTTAAACCATTTGCTTTCACTCTCAGAAAGCAAAATTATAACCACATTGTATCCTAATCCTGTCTAGTATTCTCTAGGTGCCAAACATTATTGTTGAGGATGGTAGCAATTACTATCAATTTTTTTAAATCACAGCAGCAGAGAAGTGGTTTAGCTCTAGCCCTGAATTTGATGTGATAAATTCAAACAGTTATGAGAATTATATCATAGCTGCTTTTCTCTCGCTTATCCCTTGTTTTTCCCACTGGAAGAATGTGGAAGGAGGTACAGGGGGAGAGAAACAACAAACCTCACCTCAGCCTTTTCCAGCAAATAAATAATTAAGTTGATGCGATAGTATCTCAAATTCTGTAGTTTCTATTGTTCTGCATTGCTTCTATGGTTTCAGACAACATTAGCAACATACCACAGCATATGACATAATGGCTGCACACTCCTTCCTCCCTTCTGGAATATTTGGAAGCCTCTGAATGGGTGGTACATACCCTAAAATAAGCTGAACACTAGCTATGGCAACTTTTCACAGTCTGTGGTCATTCGTGTTTTGGATTTCAGTTCCATCAATTCCATCTAGCGCAGCCAATTGTCAAGAATGTGGTGGTCGAAATCATCTGACAAACACCAGGTAAGGGAAGGTTTAATGATACCTTGTTTAAAGAAGCCAGCTGCATAATCCATGGTTTGAAGTTGGCTTGTTGCAAATAGTACATAGTTAACATTAATCACTGTTTGTTAGGTTTGAATGACACAAAGGCTGCAATTTATCTCAGCTGAAAATGAAAGCTTCCAAGCTTCTCCTTGTGGCTTTGCCAGACAAGAAGGACAGAGCATGAAAGTCCAAGAATTGCAGCTAGTGAAGTGTGATGAATCTGGTCCAGGGGTTAAAATCCATCGGATTCTCACAGCTCAGCTCCTCAGACTCTGGTCCACTTTTTTTTTGTCCTAAGCCCAGCTTGTGTGGGTATCTGGCAGGAAGCAAGTCCATGAGGCTAACTCGCACACACAACATCCACATGTCCACTGTGCAAGTGCAGTTCTGCTTCTGCACATGTGTCTTGTGGACTTGTGCACTTTGTACAAGAACAATTCAGTGCAAAGAAAGGACCTCCTAGTTTCCCAAGCATTCATGGACTTGGTCTTGGCTCACTTCCTAAGCTGACCATGAGGAAGAAGTCCAGCAGGCACAGGAGAAAGATTCTAGACAGATCTTTTTCTTGTCGCTCTAAGCCATGGTAGAATGTCTGAACTTGCCAAAAGGCTGCCCAACTGGGTCACCGAGTGGGTTTATGGCCAAGTAGAATATTGAACCCCCAGTTCTCTGATCCAAATACATCATTTGTATTGTGGTATATGATCCAACCTAAATTTCAGGTGGGAACAAATTTGATTACACAGGCAAAATTGCACATGTTAAATGGAGTTAGTTTAACAGCACAGCAACTCAAGATGTTTAAATTATGGGAGTTAGGTTACTTTAAGCTAGATGTATCAAAGTGAACTAAGCAGAAAATTATGAGTTGAAAAATATATGCACCATCTTGCATCACCAAATAAATCCCTCACTTATCAGAACCTGATGTTCTTGCACAAGCAAATGTTATAGTAAAAGCTTTGAAAGTATCTCAGTTTTAAGCCATTACTTTTCTGCCCAAAAAGCTAGAGAAAATATTGTGAAAACATTAGTGAACCCCAACTTTCTCTCCTTCATTTTTCAGGTTTCGTAATGAAATAGGTGATTAATATAGAATATATCAATATTTTAATGATTCACTAGGAGACTAACCCCTCTCCTATATAACCTCACCCATTCATTGTTAATAGCACAGAACTTCTGCATAGGGAAGAAATTGTCCAGGTGAGACATTTTACCCTTCAATGGACTTTCCTCAAATCACAACATGTTCATATACTCAAGCATGAAGGTGAATCCCCTTCCCTCCTGCAAGAGAAAACTGTTCATGTGTCCAGTAGACTTGCAGAAATGATAGATCAGTGCCTTTGTAACAATGCTTATCTGCAGGCAGTAGTAGCAACTCCATCTTTGTTTCAAGTCAAGGTGAACCAAAGAAAACAGTCCAGGGTTTATTGGAAGAATGGTTTGTGTGTGGGGGCGGGGGGGGGGGGGCTACAAACAGAGTAACCATTAAATCAAGGTCAGTTTTGTAGAAAAGACTGTTGCCTGAACTCCCTTCAAATTCCAGTCTGTGTACATTATCCTCAGGCAGCTAGTTCAAAGATGAATGTGTGGGAAAATGGAAGGAATACATCTCCCAGTAAGGGAGTCATGATTCATTTCTCATACAGCCAATGTTGAGGATTGGTTTGTCTGTTACCCACAAGACAGAATCAGATACCCATGGATACTTGCCACAACCACTCCAGTAATATTTAGTTCTAGAAATCATACATTTCATACAAAGCCTTCACTATCATTAACTGTCCAAAAGTCACCCAGCTAGGAAGGATAGCAACGTACAAGCAAAAAAGTCATGTCACTGGCCTTAATCCCATCTATGAAGTTCCTAGATTAAGACATTACTGGAGCAGCATGGAAAATAGCCCTCACATTTATCTAGGTAACTCATGGATCAGTCTCCATCCTTGGTTGACTCAGTCCTGGAAGATTATACAATGGAGCATTCTTTGGTTGCCTTCAGTATCTAAGATGAGTTCAGAATTTAGCACAGGCATGGCTTACATGGGCTTGCAAGTGGCATGCTAACGAGCAAAGTGACTTGCACAGGTAATTTATCTGCTAATAAATTTTGAATCTGAAAAAACTCATAACAAGTTGTATTTGCTTTGACCATGTCATTTACCAGTTGGTTTTAGTGGTGCGGGTGGTGGTTTCTATTTCCATAATACCCAATAGCTAATGCTCTCCGGGTGGTGTACAATAAATGTAAATGCAATAAAATAAAACATAAAAGTTACAAATGCATAAAGTTGCACTAAATATTTAAAACCATGTTTTAACAACTGAAACCATTCCATGCTCCTAGGCCTGCTCAAAAACAACTGATCAGAGTTATGGTAAAATCAGTGTTCTCTCACCATAACTCAAGAGCACTTACGGTTCCAAAGGATTCCCTTTTAAATTCTGTGATAAACAGATGACTCTTCAGCCAGGCTGTCACATCTGGGCCACCATCTTTACAAGCAAGTCTACTGATTCCAGACTTCCAGTTGCTGGAAAGGTCTACATCAGGGTTCCTCAAATTTTCTGAACAAGGGGCCAGTTGAAAGGTGCCGGTGATGGGCGTGGGCTGCCGAGATGGTGGGGTGGGGGGGCGCACGCGCGCACAGTGAGGCAGGGGTGGGAGCATACGGAGGTCTTTTTCTCCGAGCAAGTCCAAAACGATCTCCGCACGAGCACACGGCGAGTCCAAAACCTCTATGGCGGACTGGATAAATGGGCATGATGGGCCAAATCCAGCCCACGGGCCATAGTTTGAGGACCCATGGTCTACATGAAAAGCTTTCATTTGCAGCCATCTAAACTCATTGCTGAGGAGTCATTCAGTTCTGCTTTCAAAAGGGGCAACTGTGGAACTTCACTGCCTTTCTCATCATGCAGAGCCCCTTCACATGATGCATCAAACAAGCTCCAGTCACCCAGTTAAGGGAGTGCAACAGATTCACAGACAGGGCTGTATGTTATCTAGGATCTGACCATCTATGTCGAAAGTGGATTCATGATGATGAACTTTCTCCAAACACAGAAGATGCCTTCCCTGCACCCCCATGTCTATGCTTTCATTACTGAGTTATTTTTAGAGATACACAGCTGCAAACAAATATTTGAGTGTTTCCTTCCATAGCTGAATTATTCATCAATTTATTTATTTAATTTATTTCATTTAGTAAGAAAATGACTGAGGAGTGTTCTCTCCTTGCTTACAGCAGAAATCACAATTTCTCTGAGCGTATGTATTCTGGAGGGTGCCATGATTTTCTGGCAGCTAGAAACTGCCCGGAGAAATGAGGGATGTTTTACTTGCATTTACAGCAGTCTATCCCAACCTGATGCCTGGCAGATATGCTAAACTCCAAATCCTATCACCCACAGGCTCTTGGTTATTCTGCTTGATACTGATAGTGATTCATACTCTCTACCTCACCTTCTTGGTTTCATTCATCCTCTGTCATATCTATATGTATATACTCCATATATGGGCATGCGTATATAGCCCACAACACTATATTAAAGCTAGGTAGAAGAAGGTGGGAAAGTTTCTTCTTGTTATTACAATATATGCATACCCCACCTTTTCTTTTCTCGTGAGGAACCCAAGATGACTGACGATCTAAATGTAAAGATTGTCAGTCATCTTGGGTTCCTCACGAGAAAAGGTTTAAAATGTAAGCATGGAAGTCACCAAGTTGACTGTAATGATGCCAAGCAACTCTGAGTGAGGACTCTGGACACCCCCTTGGTGGGAGGGGCATTTAAGGCATCTAGGAAGGGCTCACGCACATCCAGAGTTAACTGGGAGAGTCACATCTTGGCATTAGGGCTCCAGTACTGGCCTGGAGCAGGACAGTCAGATTCCTACATCCTTCCTAGAGGTGGGAAAAAGATAGCTGCAGAGGGTATTTTAGTAAGTGCACTATACCGGTTGACAGAGAACAAGCCACAAAGTCACTGAATGACTTCACACCAAGAGTTCACTGGGCGCTCTTTACCAACTAACTATTGTATCACCTGATATAACACATCACACCCATTCTTACATTCTAAAAATAACCAACCCTGCAAAGCAGACCAACATTTACTCAATACTGTAAGGGAAGGACAGAGGTTTACAGAGTGGTTATATGCCCGCTGTAATAAGTTACCCTTTGGCAAAATGGCTGCCTGAACGCCCCTCTCTATTCACCCATTTTCAATCGGGCAAGTGAATCCTGCCATGGAAAAAGCTAAGCCAACACTGTCATAAAAAGAATGTGGCTCTTTGCTTACCGCTTAAGCATCTACTACAAATCTGACTAGACACATGCTTTTCTATAGCAGTAAGTAATTTTGTTTCCTTAAAATGGTTTTGAGTTCAACTATTTCTGTGTTGGATTACAGCTACCATGTTGATGTAGTATCAAGATGCAAAGAGAAGACGATGTCACTGATTGCATGAAGACAGGCTTACGCTGGCAACTATCCCAACACAGCTGAACAAAGAGAAAGAGAAGGCACAGAATGGTACAAAATAATCTTATGCAATCAGTCCCCTTTTTTAAAAAAAGAAACACAACCAACAATCTTCAATCTTTCTCCCTATAATTCTAAGCTTTGCTGTTTTATGCCAGTTCTATTCATTTGGATCTGCATTAATTTCTGAGACATGCTGTTGGAAACAATAAGACAACTGCTCTCCCAGAAAGTAGATAGCCAGAACTAATGAGCATTTTTACCACTAACACACAGTCACAACACGGTTGAGAGAAACATGAGGCACAGTAAAACAGAAAGGGACTCTCATGTGCGGCAGAGGACTTTCCACCTGGCAGAGCATCTGCCACTTCCATTCGTGAGGAAGGAATATGGAACAAAAAAGAAAGGTAGAGAGATGAGGCAGAAGACACAACAGAAAGGAAACACACCACCCTTGTCATATTAAGGTGGGGTGAGGCCTTGTGGTGCTCATGGGCACCAACACCCACATCAATGTGCTTCCCAGTGTCCACCAAGCTGCCCTACCCTTCCCACTGTTTTGTTCTGAAGACACAGATTCTTGGGATAACACATTTTCAGACTAAATCCATATCTGGTTCACAGGCGGCCATTCAGGTATATTGCTTGTCCTTCGCCATGCTGCCCATGGCAACTCTTGGTGCCACCAATTTTCTCAAAAGTGCTGATCCAGCAAAAGAAGGTTGTTTACCCTACATTAAGGCAACCACAGAGGGTACTTACACGCCTGCAAACTGAGAAAGTCTACTGAAGCCTTTCCCAATCCGGAACCCACTGCATTGGCCAATGGGATCGTGGAAGTTGTAATCCAACACATTTGGACTGCATCTGGTTGCAAAAACTGTTTGGCCAGTGCACAGCACACCGGTGAGCAATCTGTATGCAGGGGATCTCCGACAAAGTGTCCAAAGGTGCTACAATACCACCGGGAGTCTGCCGTGGTGCCCGCGAAATGCTTTACTCCCTCCTACCTTGATAATTTCATCTTTAATTTTTAAAACACTGAAAAATATTATGGCATCAAGTTCTCCCTCCATTCAGTGGGCAGTGTTGCTTCCTAGGTCCACCCATTCTTGCTCGTAGCCTACAGCCTCATTCATTTCTCCTCTCTATCTTTTGCTTCCCTATTTCTACCTCCCGCCCAGCCTCTAGCCTTGCTCCTTCTCTCTTACATACACACTTTTGACTAGCCAGGCTTCCATACCAGCCACTGCAAAACTAGCCACATCCTCCACGTGAGCCATTTTGTAGCAATACACAATCAGTTTCCCACATTCCTAAATATGCCCATCGGTCCCTGAAAGTTTGGGAGCCTGCTCCAGGAGAAAAGCGTAGCTTTCAGGCTCTCTTACATAGTTTCATTCTTCCCCAACCTGGTGCTCTCCAGATACATTAGAGGAGAGGATGTTGAGAGCTGCAGTGCAACACATATTCCAGGTAGCAAGTTAGGACTGCACTGTATCGTGCCCACCTGTACACAAGAAGCAAGAAGCAAGCAGTGTCTGATCCAGCACCAAACAATGCTAACAGGCTCCTCCTTCACATAGCAAATTGTCATAAATGTAACAACCCATGTATAGCATCTGAACTAAGCCTTGAAAGTGTGATAAGATTCTTAACAGTCAGCATTTACTGAATTATCTTAAAAGAACCAGCTGTCCCCAAACGTCCACCCACTATCTGTAATAAGAGTGTTGACCAACACTCATTCAGAATAACCTTTTCCACATCCAAGCTGCCAATACTTTGGCAGTTTTGTTTTATGCATGCGTAGCCAGGACTCCACATAACAGAAGATGGCAAAGAAAGAGTCTGTTCCTCTTACCTTCGAAGCTTGCCGGAGCCACCGTAAGTATTCAGTGAATGTGTCAAAACAGATGTAGTAACTCTGGCTCTGGGGTCCAGAAGAACTAAATGCTAAACAGTGCTGGTGCTTTTTAACTTCTTCAACCTGTATGGATATTGCAAGGGGAGTGGGGAGTCATGAAAGAGGAATAAAGGAATAAGTATAATTTTAAAGACAGAAACTGAGCTTCCAAAGAGCTGATCACCCAGGAATTTAATTAAGAATCGAAAAGATAAAGGTTGCCCATATAACAACATGCATATTTAACAAGGTTCAAAGTTCTAGGGTCCCCAAAGTAGCTGCTTTGTTCAGGCCAATGTGGGTCAATACCAATATACTGAACAGATAAGGCCATATTTGTTCAATTGGGCGGTGAGAGGTAAGCCTTCTTTCAAAGATCCATAGAACTATGCAATCAAAGATTTATGCTGCAAATCAGGCTGCAATCCTATGCATACCTACTGGGGAATAAGCCCCCACTTATTATAGTGTGAGTTAATTCTAAGAAAAAACATGTAGAATTATACTGACAATCTAGCAGTATTAGTAGGCCAAGCCTGAAAACACATGACCACTATCCTAGTATTTCACTTTGCCGAAAGATCTTTTAACTAATGAAAGTTATCAGAGAAAAGCCAGCCGACTTTCTGATTCACCACGTACTTCTAATTTGAGTGCAAGGGTGCAACAGATATGCAAAGCTGATATGGTAAAAGCAGAGTGCAAAAGTACAGCTTGTGCTGCTGATATATGGAAAAAATACAATAAGCCTTTTAAAACACAGAAAAATCTAAAAATAATTACTAAGGGATGTTTTTAAACTCCTTTACAGGATACATTTTTTCAAGTCTACCATTATGTTTTTGGGGCCTAATTTTCAAACATTTGCAATTCCAGGTCACATCTTTTCACTTTGCTGGTAAACCTTAGTACACAACAGACAATTCTCTATTGACTAGGCTTTCCTAAATCTAAGCTTTTTTTGTCAAGATTTAAGTCTTCGTTTGGATTTGAACCAAAATATCTTGAGTGTTTTTTAAAACAGTAACTTTCCTCATGGGTTCCAAGACCAACTGCACCCTACAACTCTTCCCAGTGACAGCAACTCTATCTTTCTGTAATTATGGCAGACCTACAGATTTTGAGGTACACAGGGGTGTCATGAAAAGCACAGGTTCCCCTCCTGCTCATCCACTCTATTGATTCCTCCCATGTCTTATTCCAACTCGTTCCATATCCTTGCAGCTTGTGTTTCTATATGCTCCAGCTCAGTGTTTTCGGCTTTTGCTGGCAGAGGCATGGAAGCGCTTGCCATAAAAATGTCAAAACACAGGATAAGAATGTAAGGATGTTGTAAGTACTCTGCTAGATGAGACCAGTGGAGGATCGGCATCAGGATCCCGCCTTCCACAGCGGCCAAGGTGGAGGCTCAGGGAAACTCACAAACAAGACGTGAGAGCAACAGCTCCATTATTCTCCAGCAAATGGTATTCACTGGCATCTTGCTTCTGTTCTAAATGTATTTTGTAGCTATCAGTCCTAGTAATGACTTTTTTAGAGAAGGTGTACCTGATATGAGGCTGCTGTTTCCAAAGGCAGCCCCGTGTTCCTTGTAATATGAAATCGCATCCTGACCTTACTAAAAAGTGATCTAACGCTGGCAATACTCTAGAGCAGCCATCACCAACCTGGTGCCCTTCTTAGCTATGAGACTACACTTTCATCATCCCTATCCAGCATAGCTAGGCTGGAATATGGGAAGTGGTAACCTCCAGATGTTTGGCTTTCAATGCCCACCATCTCCCAAGTCAGCAGAGTTATTGTTTGGGGATGCTGGAAAGTGTAGGTCAGAGTATTTGGAAGGTACCAAGCTGCCAACCCTGTTCTAGATATTTGCTTCACACCTGGACATGCTGGAAGGAGTGGGGAAAAACAATGCAAACGGGTGGCCAAGAAGTGCTGGTAAGGGGAAAATGGGAACAGGATGAGAGTTGTGGTACCTGGAAGACTGGAGAGTTGAGAAGGAGCTGCAGTGAGGCCTTGCACTCCATGGCAAAGCCCACGTGTGTGATTGCACAGAGACCACGAAGAACCAATTTCTTTAAACATTCAATTTTTAA
>NW_025335505.1:8675337-8685260 GCF_004798865.1 Varanus komodoensis | reverse complement strand
TTAAAAATTGAAATACTATATTTATATTACTTGAAAATAACACAGCTACAGTTAAGTCTCATAAACACAGTAAGCCTATTCTTCAGCTTGTAAAAATGAATCAATGGCTCCGTCATATGCACAGGTGCACACAAAGGAAGCTCAGACAGACATAGGCATACAATTTTGTTTTTCATCTCAACAAAATGGCTTTGTTCAGCCTAACTACCAGATCTGAGCTTTTGCCTTCTGCTTCTCTGAGTAAAGTCACATATGCAAAACCATAAGGTTGAACAGAATTGTTCTGTGATCACCTCACGGTGGACCTGGGCAAATCAAAGCAAAGGAGTTGATTAAGTCAGGAAGAAAATAGCATGGGGTTTAAATCTCTTGGAATTATCTACCTAAATCTGAACTTTTTAAAAAATAGAGGGAAATGTGTTAAAATCTGAGCTCTTTTTATTTGTCTGCCCAATAGCTACCAACACAGCTATCGATGGCTCTTCAAGTTCTGAGTCATGAGCATTTTTGGTTTTTTTGTGACTATATAGCATTTTCAAGGACAAGAACAGGCCCGGACAACATCAATCAGAAAGCAACAACACTGGAAGGAAAAAGACAGCAACACTATCTAGTGTGCATCTGCCTGCATTTGCATACTTAGGCTACAATCCTGTAACAAACTGATTACACTAAGCCCCATTGAACTTGATGGATTTCGGGGGAGATATATACAGAATTATGCTATTAACCTCAAACTGTCATGGATGTTGTCATAAGAAAGATTCCACATAGGAATATTTTTTGATTTAAAAATACTCTGCAGGGTCTTCTGTACAGTACATCCATTATGGGGCAGATATGGGGGATATTCTGTTTGTAGCTAAAAAAAAGAAAAGAAAAAATGCAAAATGTATACCATATGACAGATGAAAATTGTTTTTATGTATGGGGCAGTGTAAACAGTGCCCCATTTTGTTGTAAATTAGCATGTGTTAATGGTGAGATTTGTATCACTGGTCAGAAAATATATGAAAAATTCATTGGGAAGCTTGATATAAATCAATGGCTTAAATCAACATATTTTCTTGCTGAATTAAAGCATGATTTAAATTGATCCACACTGATTTTGTTGTTTCTATCATTTTTGGAGATTTTTTTCCCTCTCTCCCACAAATAAAGAGCAAGGTATCATTAAAATAATGTTTGTCCTGGATGAATGAAAGTAACCAAGATAAAAATTCCACACTAATTTTCAGGTCTTCAACTTTGCTCTCCATTGTTCTGCCATCCACTAGTATTTTCACACAGCCCGCGCTTGCAGCTGGTGCGTGCTTAGAAACAACTTGGGTGCTTTTCAGAAGGCAAAAGCTTCCGAAGAATTTTGAGGGAGCACAACAGAGCTGCGCAGAAAGAAAAGGAAACATTCTTGACTGTGGAGAGCCTAAGTCTAACTAGTAGAGTATCTTTCGATCTGAGGGCAAAATACAGTTGCCAAGAAGCTCTTGGGGGCCAGAATTCAGCAGCAAGTGGGGCAAAAGCAGGAGGAAAGGGTTCAAATAACAGCATATCTTGGCATGAAACTTTTGCTGCCAAAGGACAAGCCTTAGAAGAAGCCTGTCATCCTTCTACGTAGAATGGGAAACAACATGCAAACCTGGTAAACCACTGAACAGGCAGCCAGCATGGAAAACTGGGGTGGCCAGGAAGGGGGCATGGACACCAAGGGAACCTTAATGTCATGAGTGGAGCCAGCTAGAGCCGGGGGTCAGACTAGATGGACCAGGAGACCCCTTCTGACTCACTCTGTTTCTATGCTTCTATGTTAATAGGACAGGCAGGGATGGACCACAAACCTATGAATATCCATCACTACATTGCAAGCACTAAATATACCACTAAATATATATGTTGGGGCTTATCCCTAGAACAGTTCTTTCATTTTTTTTAAAGCGCCTCCTTCCTCTAATGCTCCAAATCCAGGGGAGTCTTTCTATACATAACAGGGAAGACTGAAAACATGTGCCCTCAGATTCTTTGGGGGAACACGGATTTTTCCATAGGGAGCATATGCAATTGCCATCAAGCAAGGAGATCACAAAATTTCACAGTGCATCAGTGGCTAAGTTGTGTGATTTGTCTTCCAGCAAGCAAGTCCACTGCAGTGGAGAATATAAGGAAGAACAGGGCTGTCTGATTGACACGGACGCCCAGTGGGTAGTCTTAATAAGATTACCGATGACTTGCAACACAAGCCTTCCCTGCCTTGCACATAATTATTTAGAGCAGGAATGGGGAACCTGTGGCCTTCCAGATGTTGTTGGACTGCATTCCAGGGTCATTCCTCACTATGGGTTATGCTAGCTAGGGCTGATGGGAGTGTCAGTGCAACACTGGCATGCAAGTCTTGCTTTAAAGTCTGGCACTGCACCTGGCACAACAGAAGCAGGGAACTCTTATCTTATAGCTTCAGTGACTACTCATTTATGCAGAATAAATCTGATCACAAAGCTGAGAGTGGCATATTCAGGACTCCCTACTAACAAGCAAATTATCTTGTGCTTTTCATAAAATATTCCATAGCATCCCGTGCCCTCAGAGCATCTCTGGATCCCAGTGTCTGTAATTCTGGGGCTTACACAGGGGACTTCATAACCAGAAGATAGGGCCAGCATGGTGAGTTAACTTGGACTGTGTGCATTTCAGCCTCAGAACTCTTTTCAGCACAGAAGAAACAGGGTGTCAACAGGAAGTTGGAACTAGGAAGACTCTGGATTGGCTAGGCTTGCGATAAATGCTACAGTCCTGGCATTATGCCCTCCTCCGGAACCACAGGGCAGTACAACAACCCTTTGTCCCAGCCTAGCCCCAACAGCATTGCCTGCTTGCAGACTTCAAGAGAGGTAATTTTCAAGGCAAAAATAACATGCAGATTTGCTCAGTGCTGCCACAACAAAACTTCTCTGCACAAAGAACCTATGATACACATGTGCACACGCAATTAACGCATGCACAATGAACATGCTTTCTTTTCAAAATGAACAAACACTGCTTAACATAGTGAGTAATACAAGCCAGTCTACACAACGCAGCACTTCATCCTGCAAATAATGCAGATATTATTTGCAGATAGTGTGGTTAATGGAACAACCCATAAGGTGCCTGAAAGACAAATCAGGTGTGACTGTGGATTGTTCTCCTCTCCTCCCAGCTCTCCTATCCTAGACAGCAAGCCACAACCCTGCACATCAGAAACATGTCTCCCACTCCCTGCACCAATACCACTGTCATTCACAACTGGTGCTGTTTTCTGCAGCCCTCTGCAACTACCAGAAATATACTCCCCACCTCATTTTGAAGCAAAACCTCTTGCATGCTTTGCTGGTCAATGGCCAGCTCACCTATCAACAGCTGTCAACTTGTGCACAAAGCAATCTATATGTAACCTTGCTAGGTCAATGCCCATGAATGTTACCCACTATACTTTGACAGCAGGTGCTTTTCGGGACTTTGGCCAAGCAGGACTCCATATTTCAGGCAAGCAAAGGAGTGCACCTGTGAAAAATCTGGAAAAATGATTTAATAAAACTTATACTTAACTGTGCACATTTCTGCCACCCAACGTCCTTTGGTTAATGGTAATGAGCCAGTGCCAGTTACTCCAAATGCTTCTTAGGCATTGATGGGAGAGCTATCACTGGTTGGCAGCATGGGCAAATTCCCAAAACCAGCAAGGGGTTTTTGCTGCTCTTTTGCTTCATCCAAATGAATGGCTTGTTCCTTTCTACTGCAAACCACAATGGAAACAGTATCCCAGGTTTGGACAGTGCAATAAGCCATTGCGGATTCAACAGCCCTAGAACAAGCCATGGGTATGTCATGTTGCTCCAAAACAAGAACCCTGGGGAAAAGCAGAGTGGGTTTGCATGACACAACAACACATGATGGCAAGTAACCCGTGATGCATTGCCTTGTCATTTGAACTCAGTTTAAATGTTATATAAAATTTAAAGTGTCACCAGACCTTATCCTTTTGCATGTAAATGGATGTCCATGCAGTTACAGAAACTAATGTGCAGCCTGATCTACAGCCAGTGAGAAACAACTATTTGTGTTTAAATTCCAGTTTATAATTCTGGAATACCATCAGGCCCCTTTTCTGTATATACAAAGAAATGGAATGACCAACTTGCCTTTCCACCGATTAAAGGGAGCACGTGCATCTTTCCAGTCTGACTTTCTTTCACCGATGACACAATTAGGCACGTTCCACAAAGGATAACTTGGCGTCTTGTCCATCTGTTGACCGGCAAATGCATTTTCCCTTTTCTAACATTGTACATTCCTGAGAGCTGAATCCGTTCAGAGTTGCCAATGCTGTGGGGCTTTCCTGAAATGGAAACAGCAAGCAGCTTTATCAGTAAGGATGCTTTCCTCTTTCAACTGCTCTTCAAAATGAACAAGGCAGCAAGACAAAATTAAAGCCATATCTAAAAGGATGGATTCAAAGGGCACCACTGCTCAAAACATACAGAGAATTACTGGGCTGCAAAATTGCTTTCTCCAAAACTCCAGCTCCAAGAATAATCTGTGGGGAAAACAGCCATAATCTTTAAGCACACAATCACCACATGGACATCAGGTCTTGAGACTGATTTATGCAACTGCTTTCTGATTGGATTTCACAAAGACCTGGTCCACATCAGTAGCAAGGGAGATGTCTCCAAGTCAAAGGAAGAGCCCTCTGGCCGTAGTGCCTTTTATTAAAGTCAAAGCTGCCCTTTAAAGGGTTCTGGTAATGCTTAATACTTTGCTGCTTTTTAAAGCTCTAAAACAGCTTAATTTGAAGCTACCCAAACCATGTCAGAAGATATATTTCTGGAGCTCCGGTGAAAGGGAAGAAAAAATGTCACCAAACAATCATTAGGAAAGCTTCTGAAGCAAGAGTCACACAATTAAGGGTTTATTGAGGGCCTACAGCAATCTAATGGTTCAATTTAGGGATGAAGCAAAAAGCATTGAAAATAAGATGAAAAGCCACTGGCTGCTTCATCTCGCAGCACTTTAACACAACAGGGAACATACAAGCACCAGAGGAATTTCCAATATGATGGAAGGGATATCTCCTAAATTAGCAAGCAAGTCTCCTTCCTTATACTGCATAGCCCAGAACACATATTATTCTGCATTGTGGGGGAAAAGACAATGAAAGGGGAGGGCAAAAAGAGGGGAAAGAGATGAGCATTTATCTTCGCATTACAGAAATGAGCCTTCTAAAATGCCTCTTAAAATGCATCTTTAAAATTGAGATTGCCTCCTTAGGATAAAGACCAATATCAAAATAAAATACTAGACAGTTATATGGTAGGTTTAAATTGGAAAATACAAGTTAGGATGAAGTTGATTAGTAAGATGAAGCAAATTATAGCAGACACTACCCATTTTGTTTGGCCAGTAATTTTCACTCACAGTGTGGTTTAACATTAGATAAAGCCTTTGATTAAAAATCTGCAAAGTTATGTCCACTTCCTGGCAGTGCTCATCTGCCAAAAGAACAAAGAAAGAAGACTGGAGTTTTATGAGTGTTTCATTCACACTGGCAATTTACCAGCAGTTTATTGTTGAAACTACTATAGGATATCTGCCTTTAGGGCTGTAAGGACTGTATCTGACCACCAATCATTCATAACATTATGTTACGAAAAGGGAAATAACAGCAGTCAGTTCAGATGTTTTCCAAGAGATGCACTTAAACGGATAAGTGCATAGATAGCTGCAGAGTTTAGTCCTCTCTTTCTTTCTAGGCCAGAAATACCTAAGAATTTAAGTGCCCCTTTTCAATAAACCAACCTTTTCTTTTATTCCCATATTCCCATCATCTAAGCAAGGTAATAATAGGGGATCACTAGTATTACTCTTGTCAGCTTACACATAAAGCAGAAAGAACTATTCCTACCTTAAACTGCACTGCACAGCCAAAGAAAAATACAGCCCAGCTCTTGCCTTAGGTAAGAATGAACACAACACAACAGAACTTCTATTTTGCAGCACAGAGTATTGGGAGAATGGTTTGGGAGAAGGAGACAATGCAGAGCAGGATGACAAGCTACTGTGAATCTGGAGGGGAGGGGACAAAGACATCTCCTCCCGCATCAAGGCAATCTAACTTCCATTAGACATGCATTTGGTGGTGATGTATGAGGCCTTTTGGTGGCTGCTCCCAGCCTGTGGAACCTCCTTCCCAAGAGGGTTAATTTTCACCCCCTCTCTGCTATCTGTCCAAGGGCACACAAACACCATTTTATTCAAGGTCTTTGGCCTGTAAGTTGGATGATTTTTTAAAAACCTGAACCTATGTTTTCATTTCATTTGAATGTGTTTTATTAAGTACTTTATGTATACTGTCCTGATTGCCAGTTTTTGGTACAAAAACAGCATAAACCTAATACATAATGCTGACCACAATCACTCTGGCCAAAGTGCATGCGCGTGCTTGCATACACACACGCATGCGCAAGTAATTCATATCAGCAGTGTCAGGTTCCACTTGATCACAACAGATCATCTCTTTAAAGTCATAAAGTGCCAATTTGGGACATCTGTGAATACATCTGTCATTCTAGGCTTTATTTTATTTTTTCCGTTCTTCCTATTTTCAGCTTTGCCTGATGATTTAGTACAAGATGATCCCAAGGTATTTTTTTAAGTAGGCTCTATTCCTGCTGCCTATATGATGAGGGGCTGTCATCTCCAGTCCCAAAAATGCTACTGTGCCTTTAAATAGCTGCATGGCATGGAGAGTAATCCAACTGAGCGGTACTGACCACAGGTTTTTAAAGATCCTTAGCAATGCATTCTCAGCAGGTACCACCCACAGAGAGTCCACACTCTCCAAGACATTGTCACCAGCAGCTTTCATGGCTGCTCCTCTTCCTCTTCACAACAGCCAAACAGAAAGGCAAAGCGCCAGTGAGTAAGAGCCAATGAAGAGGGTCCAGCACTGAGCACGGGTCTGAGCCCAATTACCTTGTTGGTTCCTTCCATCCCTACAATTCTTTGACCCTAGGAGCCAAAGCAGGCAATGAGCAACTCCTCCTCAGCTCCACCAACCTTGTCTGGGGTGGAGCAAGAGAAAGATGAACGAAGGTGAAGAGGAAGGACAGCAGAAGGGGCTCTGGTTGGAGGGCCCCCACTGGAAGTGGCTTGTCATGCCTACCACTGACTCTAGCCCTGGACTGACTGGTCAGCCCAACATGACTCTCCTCTGCATGCCCCCACTGAATTCATGAACAGGCAAAAGAAGGGCACGGGCCATTTCCGTGCCACATAAATGCAGGCAACCTCAGCTGATACAGAGTCGTTTCTTTTTTTTCCACCAGTAAGACTTTGTTCACATAAATGGGAACTGTGGTAGTTAAGCCCTGCCATTGACTAAATGTCTGAGAGCTATGGCTTGCTATTACCATCGTGCCTTATCTAAAATCGAAACAACCTCCGCTCCTCAAGTCTATTACTTGTGCAAAACTATATTTTAGACCATGGGTTCTCCAACTATGGCCCGTGGGCTGAATCTGGCCCACCATGCCCATTTATCCAGCCCGCCTCGGAGGTTTTGGACTCCCCATGCCCACCGTGTCTGGCGAGGCGGCGGCTCGCTCACTCGGAGATCATTTTGGACTTGCTCAGAGATCTGAGTGAGCGAGCCGCCGCCTTGTCATGAGCACCTGCTATTGCCTCTCTGCGCGCACAGCCGTCACCACCTCGCTGCACACGCACGTGCCCGTGCCCACTGCCGCCTTTCAACTGGACCCCTGTTGAAAAAGTTTGAGGACCCCTGTTTTAGACCATTTACTAAAAGCAGCCATGTGTCCTGAAACCTTATTTTCCTTAAAAAAAAAAAAAAAAAAAAAAAAGCTTCAAGATGAAAAAAGGGTTTCTGGAGACTTCACAGGGCAGATAACAGGCACATGACTTACCTTCCATTATTTAGTGATATATTCCACGTTCACAAGTTGCCCGTGTGTGTGTTTGGGGAGGGGGGGTGCAAGCAAACACTACCGCTACAGAATGTCACAATGGAAAGCACCACATCTTAGTGATTTATCTGGCCTGGAACAAGGAAGCCTCCCAAGCCACTAAATAAGCCACTGGAAAAAACTAGTTAGAATATATACTGTCTGAATACAGAGCGCACATTCTCACTGTGGGGGGGGGGGGGGGAGACCCCTCTGGTTTCTCATATGGCTGCTCCCCTGTGTTGTTGGTTGGACTGAGAGTCTGTGACTGGCTCCATGGCTGAGCAGGGACTAGAACTCACTAGCTGTTGTTGTCTAATGTTGTCCTGCCCTTGCTAGAAAGGGCAAGGAAACCATCATGGATTGCTTTTATTGAAAATGCATTACTAATTGGCAAGATTAGACCATTACATAAAAGTTGAGGGGGGGTAAATTTACTGCCAACTGGTTTGCCTTTTATTGACTTTTGCAGAACTATCTACAACTTAGCTTAAAGCTCTATTATTTGGTGCTTTAGAATTAAGTGCTATAAGTAAAGTAAAAGCTAGAGGGTATACAATCATTCTTTTGGACAGAAATGTCATTATTCAATTGGTATCTCTGATTCATTCATTCATTCATAGATTTATATGCTGCCCTCTAATCCTTACAGTCAGTCATTTGTCTGGATATGCCTAGATAACTCATGAGAGCTGCTAGAAGAAAACCCAAACACGCAGTTTCCATACCTTAAGTCTACAACATCTATGCAAGAGAGAGAGAAAATCCCTAGGACTGGATATACAAACACAGCCATTTCTCACTCTCTCAAGTGTTCTAAGAGCTTGAGGTAAAAATGGAGACCTACTTGCAGGCATGGAAAAATTCCGTTAGCAAGATAACAAAGCATTACTCATATTGTCTGGCACAACACTCCAAAAAAGTCACCAGGCATCTCTGCACACCAATACATTGATTGCAACTTGCTAGTCTTGTTTAAGGAGGGCCATGACTCAGAGTACACACTTGGCATGCAGAAGACAACAGGTTCAATTCCATGTTTCTGCAAGGTAAGCTTGGAAAGACACCTGTTTGGAATCCTGGAAAGCTGCTGCCAGTCTCTGTAAGTAATAGTTCAATGGGCAACTGATCTGACTCAGTATTAAGGGAGCTTCTTGTATTCATGCAAGTTTTTATTAGAAAACTTCTGGTTTTCTCATTCCCTTTATCTTCTAATATGAGGATAATGAGAGTTAAACACTCTGAATACTTTAAAAGCAGAGTTCAGAAACAGCACCAAATGTGGTGGGAACCATAGGATTTTGCTCCTGACAACACCGTTTTATTTAAAATTAAAGGAAAGTTGCTGGCCCTGATGGAAACATCAGTTTGCATACAATGAGGTGTGCAACTTGTGGCTTTCCAGATATTTTGGACTACAACTCCCACCAGTCTGAGCCATCATAATCAAGAGTGTGGCATAGTAGGGTTCCAGGTCTTGGTTTCAGCTTTGGTTAACAAAGAATTCTGATTGCCTGGATACAAAGTAATTACCTCGTTAAAGCTTACAAATTTTCAGGGAACATTTCTACTTGGCTCCACACATTCAATATGAGAACTATTACTTCACCACACACTCTGATAACAGAAATATCATGGCCTGGAAATCACAATATGCATCAACATGGCAGCCTAGTGATCATTCACAAAAGTTGCTAAGCATAAAGATATTTAGCAAAACAAAAGGGATGCAATTGCCGGATCGGGGTGTTCTCACTCTCGCTATCTGCCTATGAAAACAACATCATAATATTGTTTCAATGCTGTGTGCACCCACCTCTGTACACAATTCCAGATATTATCATCACTGAATAGAGTATTAGAATCATCCAACTCTGCTGTGCTTATTCTTACGGTCACCCTCCCAGCTGTTCTCACATAGATGCTGCT